>NW_004797660.1:679131-681988 GCF_000002075.1 Aplysia californica
ATTATCCTTTGACAAAATATGTTTCACTTTCTGTAAAATTAGTTTTGTACAGGCAATGACGGACAGGACAAGATTGGAAAACGGGTATACTATTGAGTCTGATAACACAACGCAAGTTAAGACCATGACATTTTAGGGATCACAAAAGTTTATTTATTGTCTCCTGACCACACTCAAGCATCTTAGATGAAAGAATCTATAGAAATCTTGGTTCCAGGAGATGGACCTTAGATGATTTTCTTTAGTCATAGTCTATGTGTCCACCAGTGGGGCTTATGTTGTTTAGCTCCAACTACTTATTCTAAAGTAAAGTAAGGACATTAGGGATTTCATTGTCAGTGAAACAACTTCCTGGGCTTTCGGCATAATATTGTGGTAGTGTGGCCAGTTCCTTTCCACGCTGCCTTTACTTCCCCAACTCGAAGTCAGGTACCCATTACTGCTGGGTGGGCCGGATGGGGCGAAAAAAATCCTTTTTGTTGGGGGGGGTTTTTCGTTTATCATTTTTTGTTTTTTTTTGGGGGGGGGGGCACCATCTTTTGTGCCCATTTGTAAACATATTTCTCTGTTGCCTTAACTTGATGAAAGATACAGAAAATTGTAAAATTGCAGTTTCCAAGGAATTTCAAGCTTTGGAAGTCACTAAACTGGTGATGTCATTATCTCAACTAATTTATCCTGTGTAATATTGTAACAAATAATAATATGTGTACATAACAAGCCTGGTGGCGCAGACCTTCGAGTCACTTTTCAGAAGAAACTGCACACTCTTCAGCCCTCAAAATTGAAACGAAGGCAGCGTTCACTATTCCTAAGAACATGACAGAGCCGGATTTTCATGATTCTGAGCTGAATTTATACAATTGTCAGTTTCAAGCGCTACGAATTGTAATAAAATATTCCAGAATGCCATTACTGCCCAACACCACCTTAAAGAAATGAGAGTGTTCGCTTTTTAGTTGTGGTTCAAAGCTGCCCGGACAATTGGTCACTTTTGGGCACAAGGGGGCTATCCAGAAAATACTGTTTTGAGAAAATCAAAGGTAAAGTCTTTGCTCTTGTTTAGTTTCTTTAAAAGACAAGGAACGTTTAATCTATATCTAAACAAATATACTCACCAATGAAACCAAACTTCTCCTATGGGTAGGGCAATGCCTACTTTTGGTGTAGGTCAAGATTTCTGGAAACCCCCGAAATCTGGGTTAGCCCCCTTGTCCTTCACAGCGACCAATTAATGTTAAGTGTGAGTCGGCGACAAACGTTTCGGGGGATGGTTACTAGTCACTGGTCCTTGAGCAACACACGACAACCATAGCTCAAAAATTGAGTTCTGCACAGACGGCTAGACAAAGTTTATGTTCCACCACTCCCAGCAAATATCGATGGCATGAAAGATCGAATAACAGCTACAATCAACAAGGTGGCCTGGGACATTTTGAGGCGCGTTTGGGAGGAATTCTCATAATAGGCTTGATGCTGTCCATGCTGCCGGTGGTGGCCACATTGAGCGCTTGAAAAACATGAAATAAAAACTTGAAGGTCGGAACAACACGAAATGTGTCCAAGTTTGAGTTTTCTATTGCTTTTCCGCTAAATCTAGCCTGTGAATCGTTCTACAATTTCAAAAACTCGAGGAGGTTTATAAGACGTCTGATAATCTGAGTTCTCACATTTTTTAAAATCCCATTTGCGGCACTCAAGGTATTGTCACATACAGCTGGGTACAACTATAAGCTCGCGACTGGTATGTAACGACAATTTTTGCACCGAAAAAAGTGCTGATGCGACTTGAAGTTTAGTTTTAATGAGAATTTTACAGCCCTTGCAACACAAATAAGGTCACATGAGTGCCGAAGATTAAAGGTGTTATAAGACAGTAACAAACACAAATAAGGTCACATGAGTGCCGAAGATTAGAGGTGTTATAAGACAGTAACAAACACAAAAAAAGAAGGAAGGGAGAACGGGATAATAGGTTTTTGACAGGAAAGAAAGAGCGAACCACACAAGAGCACCCGTAAAACGCCCACTGACATGAAGAGTCATGCAAACCTTCCAATTATTTAATGCATCCTTGACGCACTGGGATATTCACCCCGCCCCCCGTTTGCTCTGCCTCGGTGATAAAGTAATGACCCAATTTGTGTCGTGTTGTTAATCCATTTTTCATATTATACTTAATCATTAAATAAACTTAATTTATGTTCCTAATAAACTTTGTTGACGCCGCATTTGATGTTTTAGCAACAACAAAAATCACAACAGTAAAACCCTTTCTTTTCGCTTGAGCGAAGACATAATTTTACAGTTGACTGCATGTAATTAATTTCTCCTACATGTACTTTCGTTTAACCTGCCGCACAAAAAAAACAAACACACACAAAAACACGAACACACACACAAAACACGACAACTCGCACATAACGGCACACAACAGTACTCAAGGCAGTTAAGTTTTCATTCACCATTGGGAACCTAGCAAGAAAACGAATTATTGGTGCATAGCTTGTGCAATCTAATTTATTGTGTAACCTCCCATGCAAGGCTTGTACTCGATTACGGTTCGAAAAACACAACAGCCATTTCGTTACAATTATGGTAAATGCCCAATTCATTTTAGCTATTTTGAGAAAAAGAGGGAAAAAACTGTTTCTTTTAAACAGTTGACTCTGTGAAACGCTTGACCTTTGGAAGACTCAATTGATTTCATATTTGGATAATCATGTTGTCCAAGTGAACTATATTATATAAAGCTGGCTCCGCTTTTCATTTCAGAACCAAAAACTCCAAACAGGCCAAAAATTACTTAGGCGATTGTCTTATGAGCCTGACGATTTACACACACACACACACACAC
>NW_004797660.1:683471-686373 GCF_000002075.1 Aplysia californica
TGTGTGTGTGTGCGCGTGTGTGTGTGTGTGTGTGTGTGTGTGCGTGTGTGCGAGTGTGAGTGTATGTGTGTTAGTGTGAGTGTGTGTGTGCGCGCGTGAGTGTTTGTGTGTGTCCTTTATTATCCCCAGTGGAAGCTATAATTAATCCAGTCATCCAGTGTGGTCAAAGCAGCGTGCCTCCGAATAACACTTCCTCTTCTTAAAGTGTAAGCTCTGGAGCAGACATTGACGATTGTGGTACCCCACTCTTTTTGTCTTTTTGATCAGTTCGATTTTTCTCATTGTGTTATATGTTGCAAATTTGTTCAGACCTTTTGTGTACATTGCTCTTTGTCTTCAGCTGCTTTTCTTACACTCTATCTTTCCACACAGCAGCAGTTTCTCAAGTCAATTTGATCTATTTACATGGCTAAAAAATCTCAATGTTCTTTTTCTGATGGTTCTGGTTAAAGATCTTTCGCATCCTGACGTTTGGAGTACATCTCTATTTTCCTGTCTGTCCATGAGATTTTGAGTATTTTCCTTAGATCGTCATTGCGGCAGCTTCCAGTCGTTTCTCTGTGCGCCTTGTTTAAGAGTCCAGCTCTCGCATCCATACAAAAGGACTGGCCAATCGTACACTTTCAGGGTTCTAGTTCTGTGTTCATTGTCATCTTTCTGTTGCAGAGACCAGGTTTAATTTTGCTGAAAGTTTCTAAAAACAATACACTGGGTAATTAATAGCTGAAAAATGTCACCCCCCCCCCCCTCCCCCCACACGGATTAGACCAAGTACAAATATTCAAATTAATAAACACTGAGGTACCAATAGAAATGCACTGTCTGACAGAGAAAAATTATTTGAGACCATTATCGTATGTCAACAGTTTGTAGAAATTGAAAGCCTAACAAAGGTATATAAATCACGTGTCGAACTTCCACAAATTGCTACACATACTCATTATGGGTGGTGTCTCACATAGTTTAATCAGTCGATGGCTGTCATCGAGATCGTGAGGCTTATTGCGTGATTTCTTGACGATAAATACGAGATTTCCTTTTGAAATAGGGGTCCCCATTTAAGGTTCCCAATTTTATGACCTGGGTGTTGGCGCGGACGACTGAAAATGCCACTGATGAAAGTGAGGAAACAGGAAACATGAAAAGGGAATGTAAAATATTCCGAACCGTAAAGAAATAATGGGATTTGTTTAAAGGTTTTGCGCTTGCACATCCGTATAGAAGCTTACATGGGCACGCCCTCTTATTTATGAGGATTTATATCAGCATTAACACTTACGACCACGCTCCGGAACGCATCTCTCTCTCTCTCTCTCTCTCTCTCTCTCTCTCTCTCTCTCTCTCACTCTCACTCTTTCTCTCTCTATCCATCTATCTATCTATCTCTCTCTCTCGCTCCCTCCTACTCGCTCTTTCTGTGTGTGTGCGTGTGTCTGTCTGTCTATCTGTCTTTCTGTCTCAGTCTCTCCCTCTTTCTTTCTCTCTACCTTTCTCTTTCACTCTCTTTCTCTCTGTCTCCATCTTTGCTCTATGTCTGTTTCTCTCTCTCTCTCTCTCCCTCTCTTTCTCCCTCTCTCTTTGTCTCTCTCTCCCTCTCTCTCTGTCTGTGTGTCTCCCTCTCTCTCTCTCTCTACCTATCTATCTCTCTTTCTCTTTCTCTCTCTCTCTCTCTCTCTTTCTCTCTCTCTCTCTCTCTTTCTTTCTTTCTCTCTTTCTCTTTTACTCTCTCTTATTGTTTTATCTTTGCTCTGTCTCTGTCTCTCCCTTTCTCTCTTTTTCTATCTCTGTCCTATATATTATGTTTCTCTCTCTATCTCTATCTCTCTCTCTCTCTCTCTCTCTCTCTCTCTCTCTCTCTCTCTTTCTTTCTTTCTTTCTTTCTCTCCCTTTACACATAGGCAGAAATCGGGTTCGAGAGCCTGTCTTCCTTTGATAAAAGAAAACAACGAAAGACGAAGTGAACAAGAAACAGACGACAAAAATAAGTTATAATATGCAGCCAAGCGGTAAGGTCGCTTTGACAAAAGGATACATTTAACAAAACAAGTTAATACCCAAACAAACCAACTTTTTCCTAACCAAGCAAATCATTTATGCACAGATAAAAGTCGACATGAAAAATTACTACTGCCAGAAATACCCTGATGTTTCCTCACCGTAACATATCTCCCGTGGTGCACATCATATGAGTCAACAGATAACATCTACAGCTGAACTTTGTGCAGACCTTCCCTCATGACAGATGTAAATGTCTGACCTGGGCGGTGAAGTGGAACTCTCCTCAAGATAACTACTCGATATGGTTCGTTAAATTTTCAAAGTGGCTTCAGTGGCAAAGTGAGTAAGGTCAAACCATAAATATAAACCACTACTCTCTATTCACTAGATACCACGCGACCGCAAGCCAGCCCTCTCTCCCTTTGTGCTGTGCGAGCGAGAGCTGCGGGACAAAATGAATCGGTCGTCCGCCATCTTTGTTTGGGTTTAATAAACTAAAGGCCAGAAAGATTGAGCGCCTTCTGCCGTAAGCTAACAAAACATTTTTTTTTTAATTTTGGGGCGAAAATGTTTTAATTTGCTAATTCCATAGTCTGACCTGTTACCCTACTTGTGTGAAATAATCAAAGTGAAACTGTGACTAGTGAGTAAGTTAACTTCAAGATTCGGAAGAACACCTTTTTTTAATTGTTACGCTGACAAAACTCCTTTTTTAAAGAGTTCCCTGACAGAACACCCCCCCCCTCCCCCCACGGCTTTGGAAAAAGGCGTTCTGTCAGCAAACTCTGTTCAAAGAAAACACCGACAGAACGCATTTTTATTGTCTTGTTCCAACTCAGTTATTCTCGTCTTGGGTACGACCTCCCCACGCCCCCTTCCTTTTCCACCAAACATACACACACAC
>NW_004797660.1:687391-696170 GCF_000002075.1 Aplysia californica
GTAAACACCCGCACACCCATTCACGTTTCAGGTCAACACCCGCTTTCTATTTATACTCGAGCAAGCCACATAAACACACTCACACACACACACGCACACACAAACACACACACATACACACACACATACACACACAATAACACACACACACACACACACACACACACACACACACACAGACGCACACAAACAGATACAGGCACATACACATAAAGACGCACATACACAGACACACTCAGACACACTCAGACACAATCAGGGGGCTCTCGTGACCTAGAGGTTAAGGTGTTGGCCTCTCATTCAAAGGTCCCGGGTTCGAATCCGGGTAGCGACCGAAAATTTTTCTTCTCTAAAATTGTCTCCTTTCACATCCTTTCCTGCTCTCTAGCAATGTTCTGTTGTCTGCTTTCATTGCCACTTTCTGCCCCCACCTCCTCACCTCCTTTGCCCCCTCCTGTGGGCTCCTGACTCTTTCTGTAGCCTTTCTTCTGCTACTCCTTGGCCCCTCCTTACTGCTGTATTTCTGCCACACCCCTGATCTTCTGGTAGGAAAGATCTACACCTAGCCTTCTCAGACAAGGGCGAAAAATCTCGGAGGGACCGTGTGCAAGTTGCGCACGTTAAAGATCCCTTGGTGGTCTAAAATCGATTAAAGTAGGCTTCGGCCGCCACCCGGGCAAAATTCAAAATTTCCTACCAACTGAAAATATTAGGTGTGTCCCACGCGCTAATATGACCTTATGCAGTTGCGAGTGCCGTAAATACTTTACAAAAACAAACAAAAACAAGACACAATCACACTGACTCACACAAACAGAGCTCCCTGCACTTTCACCTCTTCAACCCAAACCAAAATGGCTGCCAACGCGTTCAAATTGGTGCCATGGCTATGAAGTCGTGCATACCCATTAGGTCAAATCCAAAAGTAATATAAAGCAAGTGTCGGTGACATGGGATTTAGATGGATGGACACTGGGGTGTGTCCTTGAGCAAGACTCGACAATCCTAGTGGGAAAAAACAGGTCGCTGCTCAGTGGTGACAAGCAAGGGCATGTTTGTGAAACGATTCTGTATAAGTCTCCTCTTTCGTTTCCCAGGTTTTCCCTTCATAATGTTCTTTGTAGGGAGCTGGGAGTTAGGGGGTGACAAATAACTAACTTCGCCCCGTGGTAATCGAAGTAACAACATCGGTGAGCAACGGCACAGATGCTAATGAAAAAATGTACAAAATTGAACAGGTTTTAAAGTCCCTTACAACGCCGTTATGTTATTTCAAGCGGCTTTACCTCCGAATTTAACGTTCATCTCCGATAAGACAGAACTAAGTAGGAAAATTAGTATTAATAAGTGCATTTCCGAAGGATACACCTCGGACTGTGCTGAACCTGGAACTCCCATATCCGCAAACTCACGATATCAGGTCCGGTAGCACTAGACTACCGACGTCGCCGAGCCTAACTGATTACATAAAAATATTGATATATGTGAGGCAGCGTGGTGGAATCAGGCTCTCGTCAAAATAATCAAAGTGAAGAAACTTGCATTTTTCCGCAGAATTTTTATCAGATCTTTTGGGTTTTTTGGCTCAACACCTTTCATGCCCATTAAAGAACTCATTTCCGTGTGGATTTTTCTTAAAAACGTTGATTAAAGGTGCAAAAAATGTAAATTTTCAGTTACCACGGATTCTTAAGCTAAGAAAATAACTAATCTTTGGTTGCCATTTTGTCACTTATTTTACCTCTGAAAACAGGTGACCCCCACCTCCTTTCGCAAATATCTTGACTTGTATTTGAGATAAATGTATATTTTTTCATCCCAATATAGACAAGTGAACACGCTTTAAGATGATACCAATAAATCTACATGCCCAAAAATTGACGAGAGCCTGTTTCCACCACGCTGCTTCACATATTAAGAATAAGTAACAATAAAGAACTGAACAGCTGCCTGAATGAAACGTCAAGTCAGCTCGGCGCGGGTACAAATCGCATAGAATACCCCCCCCCCCCCCCCGAAACTTTTTTCACCTAAATTTGACTCCGGATTAAACGTTCTTGTTTTTTCTAGGTCGCGAGTCGAATTTGCATAGTCATACTCTGCCATAGTATTGTGCCAAAATGGTAGTCAGATGAATCATATTGGTAGTGTGCAGTGAGTATAAGACTTGGAATGTGGCATCGATAGCCAAGTGGTTAAGTCTATCCGACCCGTAATCGTGAGATTGCGGGTTCGGGGGTTCGAGCCTCAGCTCGATCCGACTTTGTGTCCGTGGGAAAGGCACTTTACATAAATTTCCAATTTGGCACGGACCTTTCGGAGGTCCCACGTCTTAAATAACCTAATAGTGTTGATAGAGGCGTTACGCCGTTATCATTTCACATTTAGGACTTGCAAGGAACATGCCCGGTTGATCAGGTTACACGGAATCACACTGACCTCTGATTTGCTTTGTCAAAATTTACTCTGAAGACCATAAATGCCTGTCACAATCTTTGCTCAAATATAAGACATGACCCTGTCTCGTGTTGTTCGCTGTTCTTCTAAGAACAGAACACCGAGAAAGCGTGAACCGTATAACGTAACTTTGGCGACGAGGATGGGATCTACGTGCTAGCAAGATGTTCGACCCAAGACGAGACTCCTGTGTTCCTGATTGATGTTCAAGTTTGCTGTTACAAGTTTCCGGTCACAAGATCTACAGACGTAACATTGGCGACGAGGATGGGATCTACACCCTAGCAAGATCAAGACCCTGTTGAAACCTGCACAGCCAAGCCTGCTCTACCCAGCACAGCCAAGCCTGCTCTATCCAGCGCAGCCAAGCCCAGCCGACTGGTCCAAATACAAGCCTTCAACGAAGCAAGAAAGCCTTCCTAAACCTGGGAAGCAACAAGCCAAGCTGCCTGCCTCTGCCACAAGCCTTCAACGAAGCAACAAAGCCTCCCCAAGCCTTGGGAAGCGACACAGGACTCTGGTCGAACATCGAGAGGACAGCTTGGTGAGAAATAATTGTTCGTATACGGTTCACGTTACGATAAGTCTACGGAGACTTATCAGTCCGCTCATTATCGAAAGGGGAAACGTGTCAAAAGGCCGATCAACGTCTCGTGTTGTCCGCTGTTCTTCTAAGAACAGAACACCGAGAAAGTGTGAACCGTATAACGTAACTTTGGCGACGAGGATGGGATCTACGTGCTAGCAAGATGTTCGACTCAAGACGAGACTCCTGTGTTCCTGACTACAGACGTAACATTTTTCCCTTTTCTCGCTGTTTTGTCCTAAGAAGGACAGGAAACAAAACAAGACGTTGATCGGACAAGTTTGACACGCTTCACTTTTCTCGCTGTTTTGTCCTAAGAAGGACCAACATTAATTTGACCAACTCCGGGGGGGAGAAAGTCGAGACGATAAGCGAAACGTGCGCAAACTTTCGACAATGAGCGGACTGATAAGTCTCCGTAGACTTATCGTCATCTGACACGTAGATGAATTGTAAACGACTTTTTCTTAATCAAACCCGATCCGACCCGTGGACGTAAAAATCAAACATATTGTTTCATTTATTTTAGGATTCGAAGATAAACGTGTGCAAAAATGGTAGCTTTAGTCCCTCGATGAGGGAAAAGCTGGCCACCTTTAGCTAAAGAAAAATTAATGTAGGTGCTTTATGCCCCTATTGACACAGTTTATATCATTTAGAAGGCGGCTTGCCGACCCGGCCTGTCAGGGCTAACCCGGGCTACGAGGGAGTCAACATCCTAGCAGAAAATTGTCCCCACTCGAAATTCGAACTCCGATTCCCCATGCGTGCTTAACCGTTACACCAGAGACGCCGGTGCCTTCAACTGTATCGATATAGAGAGTTGACGAAATGTTCAGCAGCGTGCACTGGGTAATTCTAGCCGTCCGTCAATTACGCGATTCTAACGAAACAACAACGCTACATTTTAAGCTTGGCCAAGGCCGTGAAGCGATCTCTAATGGTGTAAAGAACATTTCGTTCAAACGTTTAAAAAAAATTAATGTAATTTAATTTTTTTAATGTTTAACAATTTTTTATTTCATATTAAACTTTTTTTGTTAACAAAAAGACATTTAGTTCAAGCGTCCCAAAGATACTCCAAAAAATGATTAGAACTCTTTGACGCGAAACGGTTTGTATCCATAATTTAGGACATGTTTATGCTTTTCTTCGTGTACATTATTTTTGGCCTCACCAGTGTGGAACTATCTCTTATCCTTCGGTAATCGAGCAGAGCAATAATTTTATATTACCTCGCCCATTGCTTCATTGAGTTCTTTATAATTAATTTGTTAAGGAGGAAGATTCTGAAATAGAAAACAAGCATTACATAAAATGTTTGAGCGTAAAATAAATTTTGCCATTACTGAACATCGCAAAAACACACCAAAAACTTATTTGCACTCACTGGTGCGACTGGGTTTGTATTCACAAATTAAGACATATTTACACTCTTCAGTCGGTATATTCGCAAGTTTATTTGCCCTCACCAGTGTATGCCTATTTTCATCCTCAGTAATCAGAGATGAGCTAGAATGTTATATCACATTCCCCATCATATTGCCTTATTGAGTACTTTATGTGTCATGACGCGGTGGAATCAGGCGCTCGTCAATTTTCAGGCATGTGGAGTTATTGGTATCATCTTAAAGTGTGTTCATTTCTCTTGCTTCCGATGAAAAAAAACCTATCTATCTAGAATAGAAGTCAAGATATTTGCACATGAAGAAAATGGAGGTGGCCCGGTTTCGGAAGTTAAATTTAGCGAGAAAATGGCAGCCAAAGTTTGATGAATTCCATAGCTTGAGAGTTCTTTGGAAACTAAAAATTTTCATTTTTAAAGCTTTGATTACGGTTTTTCAGTAAAAATTCACACTGAAAATATGTTAAGGCGTAAGATGTTGAAATAGAAAACGAGCACAACATAGCAAAGATGGGGCCAAAATAAAATGTAACATCAATGGGTTTCTTACAGAGACTTAGATAAATAATAAATACAACTGTTTGCTAGTTTGTTAAATTTGCACTCAGCGGTGTAGGCCTATCTTTATCCGAGCAGAGCTACCATTTCGTTTTACTTGGTTTTAACTTATGTTAGCCAATAGTCGCTTTTCGTCGTGGATCTATTTGTACTGTGTGTGCAGCGAGGACGTTAATACGATGATAATTATAATTTTCAAGGCTAAAATTTTCGCGCCTAGGTATTTCCTATTCCACTGAAACGCGACAAAACCTAAATAGGTAACTTTTAAACGAAAGCATCGTTCGATCTCAGTTTGTAAATTTGTTCCCTCATTCTATCCGTTATCACTTTGTTTTAAAGCTACTCTGTTTTATGGAATTATTCTACCTTGGCATTGTTTCTCGATAAAGTGGCTTCCAAAATTTTACAAAAGTACGACTCTTTGAATATTATCAGTATATTATCAGTCACCTAAAAGATTGAAGCAATATCGTACTTTTTATTCACACTTTCTACCTCCACAGTTTCTCCATTCATTTTCTTATAGTTCACCAGCGAGCATTCCAAAACAGAATAAAAGCGTTTTTGCGATTTAACGTTTTTGCGATTTAAGGGGGGGGGGGGGGGGCTACACCCCCAAAGCCCCGATTCTGCTCAAAATTATGGAATTTGAGTTGTAGGCATTTTTAGCTTTCTCAGCCTTTCTTACAACAATTTCATAGCATAAGAACCCCCCGAAACCGTATTTTTCCCCATACCGGGCATGTTTATCACAACCATTTCCTCATAAAGTCCCCTACAGACCTGACAGTAATTCTGTAACAATCTCAACTTACTGGGAAGCATTAAGTGCAAGCTGCCATTTATTTACAACCGCTAAAACACTAACAGTCCTACAGAATGCCAATATATTCCACTGTCAAAGACGGGACAACCGTTCACACCTGAGTGAAGAGAAAAAAATACGTGTAAAATGCATTTCAACTATAATGCACTTAAACCAAACTTTACCCTCGTGAAAGTTCCATACTGCAAAAAGTGCATTGCGGCCCAGCTACTCAGGCAATTTGGAGGCGGGATTCTGGTGTGTATCTGAGTGTGTGTCTGTGTGTGTGTGTGTGTGTGTGTGTGTGTGTGTGTGTGTGTGTGTGTGTGTGTGTGTGTGTGCGTGTGTGCGTGTGTGTGTTGTTGTTGTTGTTGTTGTTGTTGTTGTTGTCATTGTTGTTGTTGTTATTTTTTTGCTTGGTTGTTTGTTTTTTGTTTTATGCTTTGTTTTGTTTTTTTGTGAGGGAGGTGTGTCAAAGTGAATGGGATTATACTTCTTGAAGGATTTTAGATCGTAAGCCCTGGCCAACTCTCTGGAGATCGCGGATCGAGTTAAGTGTCGCTACAGTGTAGTGACACCGCGTGCCGTTCCGCTCCACGAAATGTGCGTGTTGCACTATAATGTCTTCACGGGTCTTTGTGCTTGAACCAAAGTTATCCAAAAGATTTTCAATCGGAGACATGCCTCCGCGTGCCAATATTTTGACCTTATTTAGTTGTGAGCGCCGTAAAGCTTTTATCAAAACAAAATAAGGAGACTTACCACATGAAGGCCGTCTGAATCACGTGGCAGATTCCTGCGCTAATATCCGGTAAATGCAAAGCCCCTGATGGGGGCTATCGTGGACGAGAGGTTACGGCGTTTGCCTCTCATTCAATAGGTCCCTGGTTCGAATCTGGACAGCGACGGAAAATTTTCTTCTCAAAAACTGTTCTCCTTTCACCTCTAACTGTGCTCTGTCGTCTGCTTTCGTCTCCACTGTCTGCCCCCACCCCATCACCTCTTTTGCCCCTTCCTCTGGACTCCTGACGCTTTCTGAAGCCTATCTACTGCTACTCTTCAGCCACACCCCTGATCTCATGGTAGGTAAAATCTAACACCTAGCCTTGTCGGATAAGGGCCAAAAATCTCGGAGGTGCTGTGTGCAAGTTACGCACGTTAAAGATCTCTTGGTAGTCCAAAATCGATAAGAGTAGGCTTCAGCCGCCACCAAGTCAAAATTTTTAATTTCCTTCCGACTGATAATGGTTCATGTGTCCCGCGCGCTCATATGACCTTTTGCAGTTGCGAGCGCCGTAAAACACTTACCCCCCCCCCGCCCCGAAAAAAATGCCCTCTAATGACAGTTAGTGCCCGTCTCTCTTTCTCCAGAGCGTCTACATGCCATGATACTAGGGGTGCAGTTGTTTAAATTTCTCTGTTATCCCAGCAAAACTGTTTCCCGGTTTCATCGACCGAAATGGTGTACTTGATGGAGAAAGGCATCAATCAAACGCCAAAATTGGTTGGCCGAACAATGTCTCATTTAGTTGCTCGATCATTTCTTGAATATGACTTTGTTCTTACCCGACATCCCAACTTTATATGACCCCCAGCACGACATCATGAAATGTGCAACCTTCTCCTGTTCTTATGCGATATCAGCACGACTGCAGCCAATACAGTACGACCTTTTAGAATGATAAAAATTGTCCCTGAACGAGTATATAAAGACCACGAAGTGATCTCATGAACCCTTTAAACGCTTAACAAAGTGCAAACAGGTTTTTTAAGTGTTTTTTAAACGTTATTTCCTATATAATTGAGAAGGTTCCTTCTTTTGATTCTAGCTGAAACAGACACACCGTTTTAAAGAGTGTTCAGTGAGTTCGAATGTACGCTTAGAATAATTCCGCTGTTCATTGGTTCGGTACGGAATGACTGTCGAGCAAAGGCACGAATGATACCAACGTTTACCCATGCCGATTGCCTTTTGAGCGGTATCGTGGTAAAATCACAAAGACGCTCGTCGAAATAATGAAATCGAAGAAACCGTCATTTTTCTGCTGGTAGAGTAATTTTTATTGATTTTTTTTCTTTTGTGTGTATTTTGGGTTAGCACCTTTCATGCTCATTAAAAATACATTCCTACGTTAATTTTTATTGAAAATCATTGATCAAAGGCACAAGAAATTTAAAGTTGCAATTTCCAAGGACACTACAGCTCTGGAAGACACAAACTTTGGTGACCATTTTCTCGCTAATTGTACTTCTACACAAGGAGAGCCCCACCTCCTTCAATTGCAAATATCTTACATTTCTATTCAAGATAGATGGTTGGTTGTTTTTTCTCAAAACCAAGGAAAATGAACAGACTTTACAATAATACCAGTAACCCAACATGCCCCCCAAAACGTGAGCCTGATTCCAACGTGTCACAACACATTTATTTAAGAGATAGCCCATGTGTGCGCTAACCAGCCTGTCTCCATGAACGGAGCCCATTTTCTGCCAAACGGACCTGTTGAACAAGAGACACCGACGTCTGTAAAAATAAAAATATTGTTTTCGATTATCATGCCCGGTTGATCCTGGCAGGCAATGTGTAGAACTCACACTTAAATGAGCTAAACTGTACATAACAACCAAAAAAAAAAAAAAAAGACGCTGCTTTTGAACTCCCTTTACCGTGTTCGTTTTATCAGCAGAAATTTCACGGTGTCCATCATTGTATTACCCCAACCTGCTATCACATTCGTTTACACAATAATGACATGCATGTCATTTGCATGTCTCTGTAATCTCTCAGATAAGAAAAGAGTCAACGTTCAGAATACACAGTTGTTTGAAGTTAATCTTAGTGTGCTTCTATTTCCAACGTATCACTGTCTATGCGCATATTATGAGCTTCAACAGGCTCAGTATTGTTTGAATTCAAGTTTCTGGCTGTTCAGACATCATAATAATAATAATTATTATTATTATT
>NW_004797660.1:699226-700504 GCF_000002075.1 Aplysia californica
GGGCAGAGGTAATAGCCTGGGGACTGCCCAGTTTGTCACAGGCCCGGTTTGTCACAATTTCATTTATGTATTTGAGTATTGATGACAGTCATAATTACAACACTTTAACACTGTAGTTGTAACTTAAGTTGTTTATTCTCCACCTTCCAATCGGTGGTGTAGTGGTAATCCCTCTAAAATGTCAATTCAGCATGTGTTGTCATGCTCAATATTTCTTCATTTTTGTATGCAAATCAAAGCAACTTTAAATTACTCTGTAAAATTTCAACAATGAATATCATTTCGTTAAAAACAATTGAAAAATAAAATTCAATTCTTACAATCAATCAATCATTAATTTACTCTTTTTGAGAGTGTCAGAGATAACTTCCGTCGTGCAGGGCACAGACGAGGCCTTTGACAAACTGGGCCTATGACAAACTGGGCCTATGACAAACTGGATTGCTTCGAATAGCTTCTAGCTGACAAGCTCTTCAACAATATTGCGACGTAAAAAGAAAGCCCCACAAACTGAAAAACATTACTGCTCAAATGATATTTTTACACACAGCCATTTCTCATAAACTAGTGACTTTATTTGCTGTAGACGTTGCGTGTACCACGCTTTTATCAGTCGATGACTGTGTGGGGCATGCATGCGGAGCTGCAGGCAGTAAGCAAGGCCAATTGATAGCAACACACAGTGGGAACCGCCAGCAGAGGCAGCTAATCCTATTATCGGTTCCGCGACACACTCAGAGAGGCAGCCGATTCGTCCACATATATCCAATCACAAGCCTTGATATTATCGCTTACTTGTCCGCTTTGGCAAGCCAAAGAACGTTTGATGATTCTCTTTTTCTTTACCTGATGCTGGTCTAGACATAAATCTACTTCACCTCAGGCCCGTCAGTCTTACGGTGAACAATGAGTCTGGGGATTGGTGGGCGACGGGTAAGAAAACAAACCAGGTAGTGACAGATAGCGCTGCGCTGATCAAGAATGGAGAGAATGGTTATGTGTGCGGTATTGATCAAGCACACCCGGAGTCCTAAATCTAAAATGAGCTTTTATTTCCAGTCATATAGCCCTCTACATTCTTGTCACAACATTGATCAGATTAAACGTATTCTAAAAATTGTCAGACCATAAACAACATATCATTGGCTATATATATCAAAATGCTCCTTAACAGAGGCGTCCAGCCCTTTTCACTGAGTACTCCTAGGTTATAAAAAAAAAATCCCTACCCCAAACACACACCCCTCTCAAAAACAACCCTCCCCTCCTAATCACCCC
>NW_004797660.1:701242-703131 GCF_000002075.1 Aplysia californica
CCCAGTCTGTCACAGGCCCATTTGGTCACAGACCCAGTTAGTCACAGGCCCAGTCTGTCACAGGCCCAGTCTGTCACAGGCCTATTTGGTCACAGACCCAGTTAGTCACAGGCCCAGTCTGTCACAGGCCCATTTGGTCACAGACCCAGTTAGTCACAGACCCAGTTAGTCACAGACCTAGTTAGTCACAGACCCAGTCTGTCACAGGCCCATTTGGTCACAGACCCAGTTAGTCACAGACCCAGTCTGTCACCCAGTTAGTCACAGACCCAGTTTGTCACAGGCCCAGTTAGCCCTAAAGTCCCTCTACAATGTCAATTCAGTTTGTGTTGTTCAATATTTCTTCCTTTTTTGTATGCAAACCAAAGCAAATTTAAATTACTCTGTAAAATTCCAACAATGGATGTTATTTCGTTAAAAACAATTGAAAAATGTAATTCAATTCATAGTGGGCCTGTGACAAACTGGGCCTGTGACAAACTGTAGTTTGTAATATGACAAACTGGGCAGTCCCCGTAAAGGAGTCAAGAAAATGAATTAGGAGGAATTATTCTAAGGTGAATGCAATGAGTACAAAGAAAACGAGAAACTAAAACCCTGCTTCATAGCTTGAGGTTTGAGAGGGTGGTGCTAGTTTGAATGGTTGAGGTGGGGAGAGGAGATAAGTAGACCACGGAGAGAAAAAAATAAACATTAAAAATAAATTTAGTATTAAAATCAAAGTTAGGAAGAGAGGAAGAATTAATTAGTCAAAGAAGGAACTCAAACAAACATACGCACACTTATGCCCCTTCACAGAGAGAGAGAGAGAGAGAGAGAGAGAGAGAGAGAGAGAGAGAGAGAGAGAGAGAGGGGGGGGGGTTTCTCTTGGTCCAGAAGATACGGTGTTTGCCTCTCATTCAATAGGTCCAGGGTTCAATCCAGATAGAGACGGAACATTTTCTACTAAAAAATGTTCTTCTTTCACCTTCTTTCCTGCTCTCTAACAATGTTCTGTCGTCTGCTCTCGTCTCCATTTTCTGTCCCCATCCCCCCACCTCCTTTGCCCCTCCTCTAGCCCCCTGACTCTTTCTGCAGCTTTTCAACTGCTACTTCTTGGCTCCTTCTTGCTGCTGTCTTTCAGCCACACCCCTGATCTTATGGTAGGTAAGTTCAAACACTTTGCCTGATCGGATAAGGACGAAAATTCTAGGAGGTCCCGAGTGCAAGTTGCGCACGTTAAAGATTCCTGGGTGGTCCAAAATCTATGAGTATGCTTCGGCAACCAGCCGGGCAAAATTCAAAATTTCCTAACAACTGAAAATGGTTAATGTGTTCCGCGCGCTCATATAATCTTATGCAGTTGCAAGCGCCCTAAACACTTTCCAAAAGAGAGAGAGGGGAGGGAGGGGGAGAGAGAGAAATAAAGGCAGAAACAATGACAGACAAAGGTAGGAGAGAGTGAGAGAGGGACAGGGAAAGAGAGAGAGAAAGAGAGAAAGAGAGAGAGAGAAGGAGAGCGAGAAAATCAGATAGACAAACAGACAGACAAACAGACAGACAAACAATGAGGTATTATGTTTGGATTAGGCAAAAAGGTTATTATTAGTTCAATGTTTTATACCCTGTTTCGGTAGGGCAAGAACACTGACCTTCCACTTTCAGTTTCTAATAAGCATAAAGCAGAACTTCCTGGTCCCGGTCAAAACAAAAGGCGAGATTACCGACCCGTTAGCCGGCGACATACTTCGGTGACCTAAGGTTGTGTTTGTGAACAAGGAAAGACACACAGAAACAAACATACACACAAACACACACTCACGCACACACTCACACACACACAGACACACACACCCACAAACACACACCCACAAACACACACACACACACACACACACACACACACACAC
>NW_004797660.1:705074-706579 GCF_000002075.1 Aplysia californica
ACATACATACATACATACATACATACATACATACATACATACATACATACATACACACATACATACATACATACATACATACATACATAGATGCTCGTATTATTTAGAAAATTTAAAACTTGCCTTGGTTGTGTCTAGATTAACATGCTGACCGACCTTCTAACCTGCAGATAAATATTTGACTTTTAATTGAACCTTTTATTATAATTTTCCTTGTCGTTTGGCTCGACGTTATTTTATTTAAATCTTTGCTTGTCGTTTGGGTGTTTTTCTGTTCTTTCTTTCCTTAGTTTCGGCAGTTTAATCTTGTCTTCCTTTATATTGGTTACGGTTCGGCCGAGATTACAAAAACAAATGTTTTTCGGGGGTTTTTTTATAATGATAGAAGCAAAACAACACGATTGAATCTTCTCAACAAAGGTGTTTCGGGTCGTGGCCGTTTGTGCCAAAGTATAACACTACAGCACATTTACTTCCTGGATAAAAAAAGTCTCAGGTACACAAGCTTAATCCATGTCGGCTGGCGCTTTGCAACTTTGACAAAATCTTTTCTTAAAGTGAAGGGCACCTTCAGAGTAACATGTGTTAATGTGTGAGTGTGTGTGTGAGTGTGTGTGTGCGTGTGTGTGTATGTGTGTGTATGTGTGTGTGTCAAAGTATAATTATTTGATTCTATCTATATTTATGTACCTCTCTCTCTCTTTCTCTCTCTCTCTCTCTCTCTCTCTCTCTCTCTCTCTCTCTCTCTTTGTTTCTTTCTTCCTGTGTGTGTGTGTATATAATATACACATATTTCTATATATGTGTGTGTGTTTGTGTGTGTGTTTGTGTGTGTGTGCGTGTGCGTGTGCGTGTGCGCATGTATCTATGAGCGTGTGCGCGCGCGCGCGCGTGTGTGTGTGTGTGTGTGTGTGTATGCACGTGTGTGTACATGCGTGCGTGTCTGCACAAACTTGAAGTTTAGAACTTTCAGAGTACAAAAGATTACTTGAACCCTCACTCTCAAAGAAGTAGGGCCTAAAGAAAGGGGGGGGGGTTTGTTTGGGGCTTTTTTAGAGGGGGGGGGGCATGGCGATAGAGACATTTGAAAACAGTCTAAGGCCGTCATTAGACTAGACTGCCAAATAGAGTGAAGATTTGCTCCAAAAGCATTGCGACAAACGAATTCAAACACTGCTGCTCAGCTAAAAATCGATTTTTGTTGTTCCACTCTTCCCCCCTCCCCTTCTATTCCAGCACCCACACCAACCCTATCCAACTAGGAAACCTTATAAGTAATTAATTGTAAAATGAGCACGGGTAGGAATGATCATATAAAAAACATTTTCGATTTATTACGAGACAGGCGGGGGGATAATAAAAAATTTTTTTTAATATATGGGCTTCACCATGGAATCGTTACCCGCCTTCCAAAGCAAGATCAAAGAATGAAACACCACGGAGTGGCTAACCAAGTATGTCACTGATAGGGTAACCAAACAATACACCCCCACCTCCACATCCTC
>NW_004797660.1:712513-713857 GCF_000002075.1 Aplysia californica
GGGGGGGCAAAGGGGGTGCTTTCGCAGAGCCTTGTCAAACCCAATACGTTAATCACACACAAAAACGTCTGAAATGTAAAAGACCTGTATATTTGAACTAAGGGCCCTTTCGACAGGTCCTTTGTTTAGGCTTCAAAGGTTTTTAAAATGCTATTGATATGTATGTCATTTATAATCTACGCTGTTTTCACGGAACTCTCTCATAATTGTAAAATGTGTATGCCTTATATTATGATTGGGCCAATGACCTTAACCACTGAATAGATTTAATACCTACCACCCTGTTCACGCTTCGAAATCTCAGGGTTCACACCATGAGATATAATTCTTGAATTCGACTATTCTGCAAAATCAAAGACATATTGACGCCTACAAATGCCCAATAACGTATACGACATGAATGCATGCCATTTCATTGATAAATGAAAACATACATATTAAGAACTGTTTACAAACCGGAACACAAACACACTAAGAAGAATATTTAAAGTATTAAAAGCAAACTTACCCTCCTGAGGTGCTGTCTTTGAAGGAATTAAAAAAAACACGCCTAATATAACATACACACAGACACACAGCATTCGTGTTAACGTTACCTCTATTGTTACACACCTGCCTTCCATGAACAGTTGTCGCACAGGCGCACAGCACCGGGTTTATCAGGACGGAACTGAGAACGTTATGTGGGCCCACACAATGCACCAAGCTCTCTCGGCTTTTCTTGCTTTGTCGAAGGTAAAGCCTAGATCTAGTAGGCGTAGTTTACTTCCGTCTTCTTGGCGCGGGCTCCGGATAGGTTAGGTTAAGAAATGATTAGTCCCTACTTTTTCAACACCTGACGGGAAAGTGATGTAAATTTGCTTATAATAGACTCACTGATTGGAACAGGAAGAAAATAATTTCCCTGAATGGAGTAGTTTATTATTATGTTGTAGCGTTAATATTGCGATTTTGTAACTTGCTGACGTGTTACCAATATAAATGGGACCCCCGCAAGTCTTTTCCTCGAATTGCACCATAGAGGATCACGACTGGAGCTCAATCCAGTCTAGACGCCTTTTGATTGGCAAAGAATAAACCAGCGGTATCCGGGTTTAGGATTATAGAGCGTGTTTACTCGTTTCTTTAACGAACGCTGTAATCCGTAGGCCTTCTTGAAAGAAAAAGTATAATAAAGTATCTAAGGCGATAAAGGCAGTCTTTACTACACTGTGTGGAAAAGGTAATATATTAAATTATGGACTGCTATTTCAGGCCCACAAAAGACGAAACACTATCCGGTCGGTGGGTGCTACTTATAATCCACTTACTTTAGGGGAGAAAGGGTGTGTTTGTGAGGGCGGG
>NW_004797660.1:715009-722928 GCF_000002075.1 Aplysia californica
TATATATGTGTGTGTGTGTGTGTGTGCATGTGTCTGTGTGTGTGTGCGTGTGTGTGTATAATGTATATGTGTGTGTGTGCTCTTCAACTTTGTTTCATATTTAGAGGGGCTTCTTTTACTTCTTTCGGCATCGGACAATCAAGTCACTTCAGCGCACAATAAGTTTGATAAGAACAACACAATCATGAAGAATTCGTCTTCTCCACAACCAGGTAAAACCATTTGCAAAACTTCCTTCTTGTTTATATTATTATGTACTGCAACTGCCAAAGACGGCGATAACATCTTAATGATGTTTGACTAAGGCCTGCATTTTGGGGATTTTATTGCTCTGAATTTTTACAGAAAAATATATTTGTAGTAACCTATCGCACACAGTCAGCCGATGATATAGAGTTAAAAATAATGACATCTTATAAAATACAAGCATCGTAAAAAAATTCCATAAATGCCATGACAGTCGTAAAATCTTGTCATTGTTTATTAGCCTTACGAAACATTCGACACTATAAGGGTGCGTTTCTAAGAAAACCTTTGAATAGAGTTGCTATCTGCAGTACAAGGAAGTAACAATACAGGATAACGTAACATTGTATGAAGTATTACCATATCTCCACATTGGTATATAATAAATGTACACGTTTGGTTTTTATGGCTCCTGCTGATAAGCGTTTTTTTTTTGTTTTTGTTTTTTTTTGGGGGGGGGTTGCTGGGTTTTTTAGGAGGGGGGGGGACGTTTTAATAATAAGTATTATGTTTCCTCCAGACCAGTTAGTTTGGAACGTGGTTTCTTTGTTTCCTGTCAATGAAGTCCTTACTTGTTTGGAACTTGGATGAGAGAGAATTGTCAAAAGTTGAGGATAAACCCGGCGTTTTAGTTGTAACAACCATTCCACCACCTGGTAAGTGTTTCAATTGAGTTTTATCTCGAAAATAAGCACCTTCAGACTCGAAACCGTTTGTGAGGCTATTCAAGGTTTTATCTTGTGTGACATCAATATTCCATTAAACCACCTAAAATAGGCAAAATGTACATTTCTTTTTGCGGGTGTCCACAAGGAACTATACTATTCTAAAAGTAATAAAGAGCACTTCAGCAACAATTACTACTACCTTGCTCTAAATGTTGTGAATCACTAAATTCTCTTTCAACTTCTTTCTGTGGTTTTGCTGGCTTAGAGGTAAAGATTCTTTCCAAGTGTCCCAAGTACAACTATGCCCGCCCTGGAGTCGTTTAAAAGCGCCACGCCTCCTTTAAAATAAGCAGTGTACAAGGGTATTATTTTTTTCTTTTAATACCTTGGTATGAGAGGTGTGCACGCAACTAGAAAAAAACCAGGATGTGAAAATGGATTTGATAAAGAATATTTTTTTGCACATGTTTGGAGGCGGAAAAAGGGGGGGGGGGGGCTTAGGGTGTTGGCTCCTCTGTATAGCTGTATAGCAAGAGCCAACGCAACAGGTTATGTATTTCTGATTCATTGTCAAATGAAGCCCATCACATTGTCTCAGGCTGTAATCTGATCTCTTCTTGAGGATTTGAGGAACCCCTACATTGTCTCTGATCGCAATTAAGGTCATTGCATACGTTTGCATAACCTAAATAATAAGGTATAGCAAGCTTACCTAGAGCAGATAGTTTGGATCGTAATCTGAGTAATCTGATCTTCTCCCTGCTGAGGGGTATATTGTCCCTCAACCCTAAGTTTTTTTTGTGGGTTGCATAACACAAACAGAAACAAAAAATTAGAAAATTGATCCTCTGTAGTTTTGACAAGTGGTTACTGACCTCCGTTTTGGCGCCAGTGTCAAGGAGTGTCCTTGGACAATGACTGTCACGCAGGTTGTCACTGGTGTGTTTAATTGTTTTCCTAACTCAAGCCCAGAAAGTCTTCCACAAGTCTTGGAATCATAAGTTTAAAAACTCTAATCCACTAATTGTTCCAATCCTTTGTAGGAGCCATCCGTTTGACCATGTTGAAATACATCTAAAAGAAAATTTGGGAAACAAACAAGAGAGAAGTTGTTTTTACGTTTTTCTTTCTTTTTCTATTGCTTCAAATAAAAATAAACTAAATGACTGAAATAGATTAAAAAGATCACACTCTTGTAACATTTGAAAATAACTTTTAGAATTATTTTTTTACAGCAAGCCACACACAAGCACTCACAACCTTACACAAACACAGATATACTTAGGCACACACACGGATTCACAGATTCGTACAGATACATGAGCGCACACATACACACACACGCACACACACAGACACACACTCACACACACACACGCGCACATACACACACACACACACACACACACACACACACACACACGTCATACCACACACACCACACACATACGCACTCACACATACGCACATACATACACAAACACACACACACACACACACACACACACACACACACATGTCATACGACACACACCACACACATACACACCACAAACACAGACTTATACAGACACACACACACACAAACACTTACACACATACATACACCTGCACACGCATACATACAGATACACACATACATACATACATACATACATACATACATACATACATACATACATACATACATGCTCACCCACAAGGTTGTTTTATTTTTAGGGGGTGGTGGAAAAGGATGGACAGAGCACGGGGAACTACTGTGTGATGTTTTGAGCTTTCCTGGCTTTGTGATCAGAGTTTGAAGATAATTCTAGAACATGCTTGACACCTGCCATTACAAAGCAATTTCTTACTTGTAGCTGCAGAAACGATCTCATGTTTCAAAGCATACTACATTGTACAAAGGGAGTCAGTAAAAAATATGTAACGGACAATAAGCTGCTTTACGCAACGCCTTATGACTGCATAGTTAATATGAGGGAAAACCCAATACCCAGATAACTTACTGTGCTTGATTATCCCAGTTCGACTCTCTAAAACATGGCTAGATCTATGTTTTATTGTCCTTGGAACGTTTCCCCCTGTAAAATTCCTGAAGGTACAGGAATGGAATTAAGGATATCGATATAATTAATGGTGTTGTTCATCCCAAAGTCGCTTGTCTCAACGGTCGTGCATGATTAACATAAATTACTGAAAATTCCACCTTCAATTCGTCCATGAAAGTTCAATGTTGAAAACGATACAGCGGGTTTTAAAGAGGCAGAAACTTTCTGGATCCGACATTTACCAGTCTCGGGACCATAATTTTGTTTTCTGAAAGCTTTTCGATGTGTGCAAATCCTGCGAATATTTTAGTACATGTATACTAGATCACTGAATGGTACACCGCTTCAGCTGGCGGACTAAACCATGTGAGGGGGTGGTATTTACACTGCACCACTGGGCGGATGAGCAGCATCAAACAGCCAACGGCCATGAGCGGAAGGGTCCCATGACGGACCCAACGGTCAGAGCGAAAGGGTTCCAAGCTGAGCTCAACGGTCAAGTGTATGCGATCGGGGGCGACCCACATCATGTGTGTGGACATCGGCCTACGGTTAAGAGCTTGGAGAGGGATGGGCACCGCCAAGCTTCTCTGCCCAAGACTCACCACATGAAATGATTAACAGCTCAGACACTATACCGGATCGGTCGTCACCCGGGTCACCAAGGACCGCGCCTTCCGCTGTTGTGCACCAGAAAGGAGGTGAAAAGTATGCTACTGATGCACAGAAGATCCGTGCCAGAAACAACATCTCCATTGGCACATAGAACGTACGGACGCTGAGAACAGCCGGAAAACTAGAAGAGCTTACGTACGAGTTGAACAGAAATCAATGGGCCGTACTTGGACTTTGCGAAGTACGGTGGAAGAAATTCGGGGAGATCACGACACAAGAAGGCCACAAGTTGTACTTCAGTGGAGAAGAGGACAAGCATATGAATGGCGTTGGATTGTTTATTCACAAAGACATCGTGAATACGGTCATGGGCTGCCGCCCTATTTCTAGCCGGCTTATTACCATCCGCCTCAGGGCAGTCCCATTCAACATCACTATCATTCAGGCATATGCCCCGACGTCAGACTATGATGAACAGGCTGTGGGGGGCTTCTACGACCAGATACAAGAAGTGATAGACCAGACCCCTAAAAAAGACATCATCGTTGTACAAGGGGACTGGAATTCAAAAGTAGGAAATGATGCATACAAGAACTGGAAAGGAACATGCGGACAATACTGCAACTCAGAGTCAAATGAAAAAGGTCTAAGGCTCCTGGAATTTGCCAGCTATAACAACCTAGTGCTGACAGACACGTTTGGTCAATACAAAGCATCACGGAGATGGACATGGCACAGTCCAAGTGGAGAACATCACGACCAGATTGACTACATCACGGAGATGGACATGGCACAGTCCAAGTGGAGAACATCACTACCAGGTTGACTACATCATGGTGAAAAAGCGCTCCCAGTCCAGTGTCAAAATTGGAAAAACACGAACATTCCCAGGAGCAGACGTTGGAAACGACCACGACCTTGTGATGATGACCTTTCGCCTCCACCTGAAGACGGTTAAAAAGCAAGGAAACACAAGGATGAAGTTTGATCTGGAAAAACTAAAGGACCCAGAAGTAGCAGAAGCCTTCCAAGCCATGATAGGAGGAAAGTGTGCACCACTCACTGTCATTGATGCTGGTAACAATAATGACACAGACATGGACGCGTGGATCAACACCTTCAATACAGCAGTGACTGAAACAGCCAGTCAGATCCTCGGAAAACACCGACGAGTCAATAAGCCCTGGGTCACAACTGATATCCTTAACCTGTGTGACAAAAGGAGAAAACTAAAGGAGAAAAAGAAGCAACCAGATGGTGCAAAGGAGTACAGAGCAGTCAGTCAAAAAATTAAAAACAAGTATGAAAAGGGCAAAAGAAAATTGGATCGAGGAACAATGCCAAATAATCGAAAGCAGCCTGAGGACAAACAACAGCAAAAAAGCATATCAATTAGTAAAAGACCTGACATGCACTAAAGAAGGGCGCACCACTACCATTCAAGACAAACAAGGAAAATGCCTGACAGAGGAACAAGGCATTTTGAAAAGATGGACAGAATACTGCTCAGAATTGTACAACTACAAAGCCACGGGAAACCCCGAGATTCTAAACGTTTCCCCCAGCAACCAACATCGATAGCCACCCAATCCTTCGAGAAGAAGTTGAAGCAGCAGTTAAAGCACTGAAGAAGGGGAAATCAGCAGGAGTGGACAACATCCCAGGAGAATTGATACAGGCAGGGGGAAAGGACATGATAAACGCTCTTACTGTCATCTGCAACAAGATCTGGCAGACAGGAAAGTGGCTAACACCATGGACAAAATCACTAGTGATTACACTCCCCAAGAAAAGTAACCTGCAACTATGTCAAAATTACCGCACCATCAGTCTAATAAGCCACCCCAGTAAGGTTATGTTAAAGATAATGTTGAACAGATTGAAACATAAGGCAGAGAAGATCATTGCCGAAGAGCATGCAGGCTTTAGAGTAGGGCGCAGCACAACAGAACAGATCTTCAACCTCAGAATACTGTGCGAGAGGTACCTCCAACACCAACAAAACCTATACCATATCTTTGTGGATTTTAAAAAGGCCTTCGACAGGGTCTGGCATGCAGCCTTATGGGCAACCATGAGGAAATATAACATCAACGCCAACCTGATCAACGTCATACAACAACTATACGACAAGGCCTCCAGCGCAGTCTACCTTAACGGCAGCATGGGGGATTGGTTCAGGACAACGGTCGGGGTGAGGCAAGGCTGTTTACTCTCTCCCACTCTCTTCAACATCTTCCTAGAACGAATCATGACTGACACTCTGGAAGACCACAATGGAACAATCAGTATTGGAGGCAGGACAATTACTAACTTGTGTTTTGCCGATGACATCGATGGATTAGCAGGAAAAGAACAGGAGCTCGCCACACTAGTGGAGCGGCTGGACACAACCTCAGCAGCCTACGGCATGGAGATCAGTGCCGAGAAAACCAAGCTAATGACCAATAACACCGATGGCATCAATGCGGACATCAAAGTCAGGGGCGAGAAACTTGAGACCGTCAACAGCTTCAAATACCTCGGATCTATCGTCTCAGATGAAGGCTCAAGACCAGAAATTCTCTCCAGAATCGCGCAAACAGCTGCGCTGTCAAAACTGAAGCCTATTTGGAGGGACAGAAACATCACGCACAGCTAAAAAATTAGACTAATGCGCTCACTGATCATCTCAATATTTTTATACGCCTGCGAGTCGTAGACACTAACAGCAGAATTAGAGAAAAAAATTCCGATCACAGAGATGAGATGGTACTGCAGACTCCTTGACATCTCGTACAAAGACCACGTTTCAAATGCCGAAGTACGAAAGAGAATCACCAACGCAGTGGGACAATATGAAGATCTACTGACCACGGTGAAAAGACGAAAACTAAAATGGTATGGGCATGTCACAAGATCCACAGGACTTGCCAAAACAATCCTGCAAGGAAAGAGAAAGAGAGTAAGGCAGAGAAGGAGATGGGAGGACAACATGAAAGAGTGGACAGGAAAGACAATGGGTGACAATCTGAGGAGAGCACAGGACAAAAATAGATGGCGAGAGCTGGTTTTCCAATGCAGCTGTGCCCCAACGGTTGCCCCAACCACGGGATAGAAGAAGAAGAAGAAGATACTAGATCTAATTCTATACATTGAAAGTGTAATCTTCAGTAAATGATTTATCCCTGTAAAAATTCGCGTGCAAAGAGACTTTTTTTCTGAGGGAGGCATTTATTTATTGAAAATCCATTACACTCCGCTTTGGCTCATCATGTCTTTACTTATTTGTATTTCTGTATATATCTGTGGGCATTTTTGTTTGAAAAGAGAACAGCTTTAAAGATCACCAAAGCCTATCCCGTAGTCAATGTGGCCTTCAAATAGGCCACAGCCAAAAAAAATATTGAACTCAATATTGATCAGTGTGACATGAGAGTTGTCGAAATAAAAAGTCGCATAGAGCATAATTTATCTTATTATAATGCAGCTAAGCCCGCATTTTTTAGGGGAGTATACATTTTTACACAGGTGCCCATTAAATCTATAAAAATATGATTCAGTTACGAATTGTCACAAAGGGTTACGTGGGCATATTTTTAAAGTTCGGAAACTAAATATTTGTTTTTCAGGTTTGATGGGTTTTCCTGAAAATCGAAGCTCTCGGCTGTTTTCACTCTACCTTTAGCCATTTCATATTTTTCTGGGGACTACTTCCGTTTAAGTTCGTGCTTCGTCGTGTATGTGCGACAGCTACCTCTACTATTTCCAGATCTAGAATCTCGATATCTTTCTCTGTTGGATATGGGCTTCGCAGTGTCGATGGATAGATCTACTTCTAGCCATACTTAACTGTATTGACTTTTTCTAGATACATTTGGTGTTGTCATGTCCCCAACACGTTGAGTTCGTTTAGACCCACACAATGTGTGCTTCATTATATTGACGTTTTAAAAATTTAGCGCGCACTTGGTGCGTATTTGGTTGTTGTTGTTTTTTGTTTTTAAGAGAGAAAGATTCTTGATCTCGATCTCTCTATATCCTAGATGTATTTGAAGCACAGAATTCAAGACTGATTTGGAGTAGTTATCAAAAACAGAAGTGCCGTTTGTGTTTTGTGACTGAAGGGTCATGGATTTGAACCCTGACGCCATGGGCTGAAGTTGTGTCCTTGGTAGAGGTATGTTGTATGAATTTTCCTCACTTCATCGAAGTGGGAATGGGTACCTGACTGTAGACGGGAAAGGTGTCTTGTAATATATAATGGAAATAAAGCACTCGATAGTGGTGGTAGTAGTAGTAGTAATAGCAGTAGTAGTAGTAGTAGTAGTAGTAGTAATAGTAGTAGTAGTAGTAGTAGTAG
>NW_004797660.1:723435-724851 GCF_000002075.1 Aplysia californica
GGGCTGGCGTGAGGTGGGAGGGTTGCGTGTTGAAGACATCGTTCTTGTTGTTCATTGGAACACCTTAGCTAACGTTTCACCCACGCCTTCATAACCCCATCCTAAGTGTCTCTCATAGCCTATAACTGTAGCACAGTGGGTGTCAACCTTTCCATAGCCAGCGCCAACTTTTGCCACCTTTACGGGTCAACCCTTTTCGTATCGCCCACCTTCATGTATTTCCGAGCGGGACGCTATAATACTTTGTCACTCCCCGGGTGATTCCACACTGCCCACCAACATTAACCAAATCACTCACAGGTGGAAGAAGCCATGCCTTACTTCAATGGTCGGGTCCGACTGGAAAGAACAACGTTCGCCTTTACGAAATACGATCTTCTGCTCAAATGATCGAGACCAGTGCCATGTTTTACGTTAAAGATAAGACAATCATCATCATCATCATCATCATCATCATCATCATCATCATCATCATCATCATCATCATCATCATCATTATAAATAACACCCTTATCTTCATAAATATTGTTATTATTATGACTAGTTGAGGCATCTTTCGATGAAAGGAATGATCGGTGCATTAACATCAACTGGAAGTCATTGGCCTACTATATTTACACTCAACTGGAATGGAGCAATAAATCTTGAGAGAAAAGTGACACACGCGTTTCCAAGTTGCCAAATATATGATAGATGTAGGCCTATCAATAGATTCTCTATTCCGGTTTCGTGGCTGTACACTTTATAATTTCAAAGGTGTGGAATAAGTGTGCACGGCCTCATTTGTTTACAATGGCGTCTTAGAAGACGGACTTTCCCAATATAAGATCTTAACGGAACTAATGAAAAACTGAAAATTAAACTAGTGACTTCAGACTCCTCAGTAAAACCGTGCACCCTTTAAATGATTCTGAACCACCTTTAATTTTGTTCAAATTTTCTATGAAATGAAAGGTAGTCAAAATTTCCGCAACTGGAGGAGACTATGATCGCCAGGTTTCAAAGATTTGGTTACTTCCATAGCATGAGAGTACTTGGAAACTGCTATTCACAATATGTGTGTGTGTCTTTTATCAACGTTTTACAATAAAAATCCACAAAGTTGTGTGTTTATATAGAGATATAAAAATGGTGAGCCAATAGACAAATATTCTATTTAAAAAAACTCAGAACAATGCTAATTTCTTCTGTTTCATTATTTTGACGAACGCCTGATTTTATTTCGATACCTCTCAAATGTTTGGTGACCCGTGAACTACTAACACAAAGACAATTGACGTTTTGGAAATACCTCACTTACATTGGCAGGCCTACTGTTAATACCTACGCCATCACTAATTGGAGAGAAAAAGATAATAGTAGTAGTAGTAGTAGTAGTAGTAGTAGTAGTAGTAGTAGTAGTAGTAGTAGTAGTAG
>NW_004797660.1:725746-726708 GCF_000002075.1 Aplysia californica
TCTTCTTCTTCTTCTTCTTCTTCTTCTTCTTCTTCTTCTTGACCATTATCAAAATTACACACAGAAGAAGGACAAAAAGCTTTTTTACTAAGTTTGCCCAGAACTGAAATATCTCTGACTCTTGAGATTATAGCTCCCTACATCCTGCACGGCTTCCTCGAAACGTCGATGACTCTCTTGCGCTGCCTTTGTCCTCATTAAAATGCTTTTGAGAGACCATATCTTTCCAAATGTTTGATAACGGTCCAAACAATTCAGGAAGTTTCTCTGCAACGTCATAGAGCGTTACATTCATTTGAAACAATTTTGTTGTTGTATAGCAGCCACATTAGTTTAATGGGATTTGATATCCTATCATAAGTAGTGGTTCTTCGTGCACTTTAACGTTGAATCCCATACCTTATAGTATTATAATTTAAGTCAATGCGTCGAGCAGTTGCACAACTTTCAACTATAGAAGGTGTACACGCTCAGACAACCAGAAACGACATGTACTTCAACAACTTGCATGTTTTGAGACTTTTTGTACTTAACAATTCCTGTTGCTTTGCCAACTTCTCTTCTTATCTAAAGTACGCATGTTATTCACATTCTGGTTTTTGAAAATGTCAATTCTGTGTATTATGAAGTAGGGTCTAGGTACACCTAATATTAATAATGGAAAATGTATATGAAAAAGTTAAGTATAGACTTAGCAGATCAACTTCAACCATACGACATATTCTGTGAAAACACTTGTAGCTTGCACAACAAACTGAGGATTAGACACAGTAGGCTGATGGTTGGTTCGTCATTTTCTTCTTGAAGTAGCACTTAGGTCTAATGGTGTATGTTAATTTTATTCTTTCAGAGATTAGAAAAAAAACGTGTTCCTAAACACATTACCTGCAGATCACCACTCACCATCATCATCATCATCATCATCATCATCATCATCATCATCATCATCATCATCATCATCA
>NW_004797660.1:727538-729313 GCF_000002075.1 Aplysia californica
TTTATGTGTGTGTGTGTGTGTGTGTGTGTGTGTGTGTGTGTGTGTGTGTGTGTGTGTGTGTTTGTGTATTATAATTGTTATTGTTGCTGCTGTTGTTCTTATTATCAATGCCAAGGAAAGCACTAGATCTTCACAATAAATGTCCAATCCATAACTTCATTGTCATAGTGACTATGCAATGATATAAGATTACAAGGGGTGCAGTCATCGTTCATCTGTCCTGTTGTCACCAGTGGGTGGCATGTGGACGTGGCCATTGTGGGGTTGGGTAGTGTGGGAGGGAACGAACATAAAACATGGACAGAAATAGTAAATACTGGTTGTTGGCAGGTGCTCTGATGCGGTCTGCGACGTCTCTCCTTTTAAATATTTTGTTATATATCGTTCTTTTGCGCCCCCCTCTCCTTTTTTTTTGGGGGGGGGGGGTATGTTACTCTTTAGTAATTTCTAGTCTTCGCATTTACCCGACCTAAACGTGTTGTAAGAGCCGTTAAACTCTTAATAAAACAAAATAAAATCAGGACTATGATTTTTTTAAAATAGTACTTGCAATTCTGACATATTCAAGACTGTGCTACACAAATGATGAATAATATTATTTGACATCAAGAATAATTTCAACCGTTAATGTGAAGAAAAGCACACAAATACCACATACAGATCACACCATACCGTTTATCCAATGCCATCAGGCCGAAGGGCTAGAATTCAGATGGCCGCTGGATTGGAAAAGTAGAGTAAAGATCCCTATGCCTTGCCGTACAATTTCTCAAAATAGCACACCATACATATCAAACTGCTGGGTGCAATGCCTTTCATTATGTGTATACTGCCATACGAGACTTTGCATGTTGCGTTATACATTGCAAGCCACGCCATTCCGTGGGAAACAATCCTTCAAATCACACCGTGCTATACAATGTTTTACTACACCATACCTCAGTATGTCTAAATCACACCACAATATAACATAATATGCAATAACTAACAATGCTATATACCATACCATGTGATGTTACATGACAAGTGAACGTAGAATGTATTACGATACCGAAGCATATTAAGTATACCATACCATACTAGCTAGCGATACTATACCACAACATAGCATGTCACACAAATGATGCAATTTCGTATGATAAATTCACCATACCATACCATACCATACCATACCATACCATACCATACCATACCATACCATACCATACCATACCATACCATACCATACCGTACCATACCATACTACATACCATACCATACCATACCACACCACATTTAGTAACACCCCCCCCCCTTTTCTTCACGAAAAAAACACACAAAAAACAAGCAAACAAACAAACAAAATCATCAATTATGTTCACTGTTGTCACCTCTGCCATTTTTCTTCTTTCGTCCGTCTTCCTTACTTTCACATCTAGCCCAAGTTTCCAGCCTCTGAACTGACCTATGCTGTGTGTCTATTGAGAGGTTAATTGTTGTTGTTGTTTTTTTTAATCAAAATCGACAAAATTGAAAATAATGCTACGCTATACATACAACCAATGTTCTGTTTGTTAATTTTACCCATCTCTGTGGGTCGGACCAGTGTTTCCTTAAGCGACAACAGCCGAGAACAGCCACAGATTTTTAAAAAACGACCTTGGCGATATGAGACATGGTGGTAGTTGCCCTCCTTCTTATCTGATCTCAATTCGTTCTGTCTCAAGAGGGCTTCAAGCTTTAAGGCAAGGCATGTTGTGTTGCGCTTGTGTGTGTGTGTGTGTGTGTGTGTGTGT
>NW_004797660.1:730385-734305 GCF_000002075.1 Aplysia californica
CACACACACACACACACGCACACAAACATTCACTGCCGAGAGCTCCCAGAAACAGGATCGCACTAAGTGTCTGACTGTTTTTCAGTCTTTTGTTAACTCTACCTTGAGAAAATATCATGTATCGATAGGCCTGTCTTTTCAGAATATATTAAGTGTCAAATTTGCTTTCATATTGCCTTTACATGTTCACTTTATTTGACTTCTTAAGGCCTTTAGTCAGGGTCTTTTTCTATTGAGAAGAACCAAGCCCCATTCCAAGCCCCATAAGTCTATTATAGATTTATTATAGTATCAGCATTGGAGATCGACAATCCTGTGACCACATTTTACTATTTTCTTCTCTCTGTCTCTGTCTCTGTCTCTGTCTCTGTCTCTGTCTCTGTCTCTCTCTCTCTCTCTCTCTCTCTCTCTCTCTCTCTCTCTCTCTCTCTCTATTTAGAATGCTGTAAGGGATACTTTTTTGCAGTGGTCTCTGTACACTCAAGATCCAAATATGGCTTTCCATGTGTGTGTTTTTATGTTAGGTTATGCTGGTGCTTGTGTTTCAAGGGCCACACTGTAAAAATGAATAAATTATGTTTCAGTTTCATTTATTATATTACAATAATGGGCATGGTTTCATAAGTCTTTTATTGTGTTTATAATGGTAGAAGAATGCGTTTAAAAAAACATTCCCAGAACCTCTGTCTGAATAAAGAAAATACTTATCAGTAGATAAAGTTGTTAGAAATAGTTCCTGTTTTCATAAATGAACGAGCTTTCTAAATGAAAAACAAATTTCTCTTTGACTTCTCAATCGTGATAAGAGAATTAAACATAACGTTGTACCAAGATCATGCTGTGCAACGACTGATTCTTTTGTTTTTCTAAATTCTTCTTGTTTGGTTTTTGTTTTTGTTTTGTTTTGTTTTTGTTTTTGTTTTGTTTTCTAAGATAGATCGATTTCCCATTCCACCCGTCGTCTTCCTTGTCCACAAATCTTTTTTCTTTTTTTTTTTTTTTTCTTTCATTTTTTAAACAGTAACATGATTCTAAACCCAAGCATGTCACGCTACATCATTAAGAATTGAAAATGTGTTTCGTAATTTATTTAGTACGAGTTGCATTAGCAATTCTCTAACATTTCGGCTTTACCCAAAAGAAGGAAGTCATGAGTTAAATCTTATATTTATGGTATTGACACGCCCTCCATGTTTGTTGTAACTCTAAAACACGTCTACTGTATCCGGGAGATACAGAATTGAATCCGTTTTGGGTGTGCAACGCAGAGACTTACCGCGCAATGTTGTTACATTTGCATATTTATCTGTATATTCTCAGTCTACCTTCTGTTCTTACTTCTTTTCAGGTGTTTTGTATTCTCCTTTGGCGTCAAAGCTCTTAACTTTCTACACTACAGCAAACTAACGTTGATTTTTTACTGTGCATTCCAACAACTTTTGGCGAGGCGTGTCATGGCAAATAGGGGAACGGCAGCAACGACTGTAAAGTTTACAAATTATTTGTTGTACAGGAACGAAGAAAGTTTTTAGAATTTATGATTTTAACAACCGAAACAATGAAAAAAGACTAATATTTATTTAAATAGTAATAAAAATAATGACACTAATAGTAATAATAACAGTAATAATAATAGGAATAATAATAATAATAATAATAATAATAATAATGATAATAATAATAATAATAATAATAATAATAATAATAATAATAATAATAGTAATAGTAAAAACGACAACAACAGCAATAATAATAATAATAATAATAAAAATAATCATAATGATAATAATAATAATAATAATAATAATAATAATAATAATAATAATAATAATAATAATAGTAACAAAGAACAAATGCCAAATAATGCTGATAACCATCGTATTACATCAATTATGTTAGCATATTATAAAATATTATTTCGTTCATATATAAGCAGTTAGGTACCTTCTTATGTATATATATTTATATATAAATATATTATATATGCATATATATTATATATAATACAATATATCCATAATATACATTATATATAATATATATAGATATATAATATGTGTGTGTGTGTGTGTGTGTGTGTGTGTGTGTGTGTGTGTGTGTGTGTGTGTGTGTGTGTGTGTGTGTGTGTGTGTGTGTGTGTGTAGTCGCGTCAAAAAGAAACTTGAAGATGTAATCACCCAATCATTGGGTTATAGATTTGCCCCGCCCACTCATGCAGCACACCAATTTAGATCTGAATGAATTCTGCATCATCTGACACATTGATATTTCATATGTTAAGAGACGCTCCAGATATGGTCGCTCAAAACTAACCTTAATAGATCAGGCTTGGCAAAATTGTGGGAAACCAGAGAAATGCAAAAGTGTGTTCGCGCGAATAATATTGAAGTGCATCTACATTGGTGGGATGGACATGTATTGAATATTAAATGAAAGGAGAATATTATATTAATGTCTCTGCCCTGAACAGCATCTTCTGAAGACATTTTCGAACAGATTTTTTGCACATGGACTGTGTTAGTTCGATTTTTGGACATAATCATCTGTCTATAAAAAAAAACAACAGAGGCCACGAAACTGCAATGGTTTTGGGTGGTCCAATGCCACTAGATAATTCTTGGAAAACCAAAATCAAATCAACGTTGGAGTGGTCACCGGTAAATGGCCTCGATGTGAATTCTACAGGTATGTGAAGAGTGAAGTACAGATACCATGAAACAGCAGCTGAAGGGACGCGGCTTTTCTCTCAACTCAGACCCTTCGTTTACAACTCTCTGTGACAGTTGGGATGAAATGACAGATAATCATGTCCAAAATTATGTTCGTACACTATATAAAACACCGGCTCTTAATTTTTTTAAAAATTAGAACATATTATAATGTTAAGTCAAAATTTTACAAGGTATTTGTGATTTCTCTGTATTCCGTTTTATTTGAAAATATCGTAACAAAATATCACAATAGAATAATATTGTTTATTGCAATACGAAATTCTCCATTTATTGGTTATGTAATGAATGTCCATTCTATCAATATTGATGCTCCTCAATACACGCGCGAAAACAATTTTACGATTCTCTATTCCGCACAATTTAGCCAAGCCTGATTTGTTACGGTCAGTTTTGAGTGACCATATTTCGGGCGTCTCTTAACATAATATGAATTGTTTATGTGTCAGATAAAGCAGATTCTATTTAGCTTTAAGTTGACATGCTGCAAGAGTAGGTAATGGGAGGCTTTAACACGATGATTTGCTGATTACAATTGCAAGGTTTTTGGGAGACGCCACAGTATATTATCATATAGATCTATTAATACATTATCTTATACATGATGTATATAATAAACAAACAAGCTGGAATACCGAATATTTTTTCGATGGTTCATGGAAAAGTACAGTATTCGGGTTCTAATTTGTTCGTGTCGTCAGAAAGCCTCTCGCGGGAGAAAAACAGTCTATTTGTAGCTATGTAAATGGTCGCCCACTGGATTGCGTGTGAATGAATGACGTTCGCGTATTCACTGCTGTTTTGCTCTTAGGGCATTTAATTTTACAAGCAACTCTATATGAATGGCACAAGAGAAAAACAAGAGATGTCATTTTTTAGCATTTTGAGAAAAATATGAAAGAAATTATGCTTCTGTACAGCAAACGTTATTCCATGGTAAAGCTTATTTTTTAAGCCTGATAATCTGCGACTCATCACATTTTAGCCCCGAGCACGTAGATGGGACAGACGAGGTTCATGAACACTTTCCAAACCAGATCACAAATCCCAATAACGGTCATCTCTTGTCTTTACCTTGGACCTCCATATGCATTAAGGTGAGAGTTTTATGATCTTTTGGTTTTCGTTTGTTTGTTGTTTGTTTGTTGCTGTTTTTGTTGGTTTGTTTTTTTGTATATTTCGGAGTTGGGG
>NW_004797660.1:737063-738195 GCF_000002075.1 Aplysia californica
ATGTGTGTGTGTGTGTGTGTGTGTGTGTGTGTGTGTGTGTGTGAGTGTGTGTGTGTGTGTTTTGCATTGTGGCGAAATCAGGTATTCTTCGGTATTATGAAATCGAAGACACTCTTTTTTTCGCCCAGTAGGCAATTTTTATTGGATTTTCTTTTCTGGGCTCAACACCTCTTTTGTCCTTCTCATATCATATTTCTGTTTGATTTTTATGGAAAAACTGATTTAACGCACAGGAAATGTAAATTTGACGTTTTCAAGAGCATTGAAGCTTTAGAAGTCACCAAACTGACTTTTGCATAAAATACTAAGCAGCATACTTGATGTTAAGTCCAGGTTTGGCGCTCTGTTGTCCAGTCTGTTTGACAATATCGTAAAAGATATTTTTCATTGCAGAAACAATACTATTACCCGGCACAAAATAGGGAGAACTGCAGGGGGGGTTTTCTTCCCTCATGCTTACAATTGTCATTTTTGCTGTACTTTTTTAAAATGTTTGCCACTCTCTTGTGAACTGCTATTTCCGGGTTGCTTTGATAGTTGAAGCAGACATTGTGCTGTTAAGGCCAGAGAGGTGAGCATGCTAAGCCTTATTCCCCGTTTGGAAGTCTCTGTTGACATCCACCCTTTGGCGCTCATACGACTTAATGCAGTTGTGAGCGCTATAATATCTGACTAAAACAAAACAATGCTATTCTCCACTCATTTGATGTTCAATACATATCCATTCCACCAATGTTGATGCACCTGAATACAAGTGCACCAATTTTGAGTTTCTTTGTTTTAGTAAGAGTTTTACGACTCTCGCAACTGCATAATAAGGTCATATGAGCGCGCGTTTCTTTGATTTCACACAATTTTGCTAAGTCTGATTTTTAAGGTTAATTTTGAGTGAATAATCTCGAGCAACTGTAATCATAGTCAAATATCAATATGTCAGAAGATGCAAAATTTATTTAGCTTAAAATAGCCTGCTGATTGAGTGAAGTAGTCCAAGGTTTTAACACAATAATAGGGTGAATACATTTTCCAGTTTCTTTTGAACGCCACACACACACACACACACACACACACACACACACACACACACACACACACACACACACACACACACACACACACACACACACACACA
>NW_004797660.1:739602-741015 GCF_000002075.1 Aplysia californica
CGGCACACGCACACACACACACACACACACACACACACACACACACACACACACACACACACACAGATATATTATATTATTTGCTGTTATTTGCTCTAAGGACGGCCTAATAGTTGCCTAGCGGAATGTAATTTCAAAATCTTCTGACTATCAAAATTTGCTGTTTTTGTCCCTCAAAAATAGATGGTTGTGTGAGTAAAGAGAAGCACATCGACACAGAAATGGTCATTTGGTGCTTAGAAAAATCAGCCAGACAGACAAAAAATAAAGAGATAGGACTTAGCAATATCCCCCTCAAACCACCCTTTCAAAAAGAGAGTATCTGTTAGTTTACCATTAGACTTAAGAAAGGGGCTTTGTAATAAAGACTTGCTCTGAACACCGTTAATTAGTACAAGTGACAATTATTTCGTACGTAACGGGCCTGATTCCCGACTTCAGACAGGACTCCAGAGACAAAAAAGACAAAAAAGGACAATAATGAAAAAGAAAAAGTCTCCACCCTGAACTAGCTTAAATCTAAATCTCAATGTTGACCAAGCGTGTAACCAAATCCACCACACCTCCTTTACATTTTACTCCTCCCCATCCATCCTTCTCCTCCTCCTCCACATCCTATACCTCATCATCCTCCTCCTTCTCCTCCTCTGCACCCTCCTCCTACGTGAAAATGCCACTCTAATAGCCATAACTGCCTCTACAAACTGAAATAAAAAACAAAGCGACCCAGACAGATGTGGGCGTTAGGTTAAACGAATCATCTGACTGGGGGAAGCTGGGTTATTTCATTCCCCAAGCCCTAAGCGGCTCTAACCATGCATGACAACACTTTAATGTAGGGTAAACGCTAATACCTAGTGCACACTGACAGTTTAATTCATTTCACTGAATCGGTTCCAACCAGATTTATTCTCCACGGATTGGTTTTTTTGCTGGGTGGGGAGGGGGGGTTCCAGTTGAATCAGTTGTATTGTGCTAAGATGGTAGCTTTTGTCCCTCCCATAAGGCAAATTCTGTCTGGCCTCGACGACTGAATCAAATATCCGATTGGCAGAGTGCATTTGTATAATCTAATTTCTTTTTTTCCTGTAAGAGGACGTTCATTCTGATCACTCGACAACACTTGACGACGCATTGTTTTTGTACACTTTTTAAAATAAAGAATAACAACTTCATTCATAAAATAGGTATTCAAGAGAACTATGCATGCATTTATAGAAGTGCTCGAATTGTGAGCGAAAAAGGGAAAATGAGCGCGAATACGTCGATTTTGATCATTGTAGGATCATAAATAATGATGATTATGCTGTTGGTAGTAGTAGTAGTAGTAGTAGTAGTAGTAGTAGTAGTAGTAGTAGTAGTAGTAGTAGTAGTAGTAGTAGTAGTAGTAGAAGTTGTAGTAGTTGTAGTAGT
>NW_004797660.1:742763-745115 GCF_000002075.1 Aplysia californica
CCCCCCCCCCCAATCCTAGAAAGAACAAACTCCAAGGCTCCTGCTGTTTAACACTTCATGGAGTACATACGGGGCGCTGGAGCATCAAATTAGACAGAATCTTATACGAGAAAACTTTGATTACTTTGTTTCTATAGTTTTGCTTTCATTTCTCTTCTAAGCCAGTCATTTTGTTTTGTTTCCCTTGTCTTTCCATGGTGTGCTGTACGTGGCCTCTAGTATGTTATACCATGAAAAATAGCTATTAGGGTTTAATGTATTTCTTTAAAAAGATATTTACATGAAAGACGTTATGGACAAAAATGTCTGTGATAAACTTCAAGATCTCTGAATAAAGGCCTTTAAATAACGACGACAAAAAAGCTATGGTACAGTGTTATGCAACTTGCTTGTTGAGTTTGTTTGGGGATTTCCACAAAGCCCCTATACACATTATATAACGTTTACAAAGAACATTCAGTTGCCACGCTGGCTTATCTACAAGACGCTTTGTCCCTATATACTTCCGTCTCTCTATCTTTTTTATGCAGCTTCAGTCGTTCTTTCTTTGGGGCACAATGGATGGGGGAGGGGGGCGGCAATAGTTTTCCTTGCAACTTTTTGGACTGGTGAGGTCTTGACAGTTTCATTTTAAAAGGAAAACAACTTACAAAGCCATACACATCGGGCACTTTTGTTATTTTTGTCTGGACTTAAGGAGTACCGGTATTAGGTTTATAATTTCTCGAGACAGCCTTCAACATCAGTTTCAAATTACCGAAGTAACTTGCCAATTTCAGTGGACACAGAGACCCCCTCCCCTTCCACATTTTTTTTCTACATCCCTCATCGCTGATAAGAATAACATACAGCCTTCCTCAGTCTGTATCTCAGGACAGTCCATATCAATACTGTGCTAATAGGATACTCGGGCTTTGCTAAAAAACATTCTTCCAGGCACTATACTTTGAGAACGAAGCGGAGGCAGACAGAAGAAGAGATGGAAGGATAACGTCCGAAAGTGAAAAGCCATGGAGCTGCGGGATACACTGAGGAATGCAGAGAGCTGAGAGGAAAAGGGGGGGGGGGGGGGAATTTGTTGCCACCTGTCAGACGCGACCCAACGCATGTTAAATCTACAGGAGGGGAAGAAGAATAGGATACAGCCCACTGCAGTGTCAATCATACCGTGACAAACATTGGTTTTGTCGATTATCAATCTAGGTATAAACTTTTCCCTCAAGGCCTCAAGTCAAAATTTTGTCTAATATCTCCCAATTGCTCTTAAAAATCTCTTGGCCCTTTTCCTGAAAACAGCTTATATAAACGCCATTTTTTTTTTCAGATGTGCATGCAGTTACTAGCACGGACATATTTTTTTAAATATTTACCCCGGAAAAGGCTCGAAACAGGCTTTATTGAAATCGTTTTTTCTAAAAGGTACTTTGTAAATTTTGTTTTTAAGTTTAACGCCTTGTCAGACACATGAAATGGTTTTGGATTAAGATATCTACTTATTTTACAAATTAAGTTTGGTTCACAAAGAACTGCAAAAAAAACTTTCTTGAAAACAAGATGCTAAGGCTAAAACTCCCTTTTGATTTGTCATGCTACGTCGCGCGCACAGCCGTTTAGCTCTATATTTTCTAGCTCTGACCGAGCCACCCAAGCGTAACAAGAAAGTCCTCTTGAATTGTTCCGGGCTGAAACCATGTCATTGTGTGCTTTCGTCCTTTTGAAAGAGATGTGTGAAAGAGATAATACGTCGGGGACCCGACATCGTAGTTATCCTGTCAGAGCCCGATGGGGAAGGGGGGGGGGGCAGCTTAGGCTCTCGGGGGGCCTGTGGGAATGATGTGGGGTGGGAGGGAGAGAGAATGTGGGGGTTGGGGGTTGAGGGGTATGGAACTAATGCCACAATTCCCCCAGTGTTCCAAGTAAAATTGGGTTTTTTTTGGTAGTCGCTGGAATTACCCATTTGAAGAGCCGCGCGAGGAATATAATAGTCCAGGATGTAAAGCATTGGCTAGGATTTCTTTTTGTTTGTTTTTTAACTCGCTCAAGGAAAGATTGTTTTCGTAAGACAGAGAGGAGAATACAAAAATGTTGGTGAGAGGTGGGGAATTGAGTTAGCTTCTGTAATTATTAAGATGTTTTACGTGATAAAGAATCAAAGTCAAGGACAAAGAAAATAGGCCTACACTGTATCGTTTTGGTTAACTTTATATAACAGTGTGTCACAATATGTATAAAAATACTATATTGATGTGTTTGTCTCTCTGTGTGTATGTGAATGTATGGGTGCGTGTGTGCGAGTGTGTGTATGTGTGTGTGTGTGTGTGTGTGTGTGTGTATGTATGTGTGTGTGTGTGT
>NW_004797660.1:745543-747420 GCF_000002075.1 Aplysia californica
ATATATATATATGTATGTATGTATGTATGAATGTATGTATGTTTAATGTATAACATTTATTATGTGAAAGCTTTGACTCACATTGGTTGAAAAACAGCGAGACTAGGGCAGCTTCCAAGGACATGACACTGTATTGTACAAAGCATGTGAGAAGTATATAATGAAAACGAACTCAACCATGACAGAAGTAATAAAATTCGTAAGAAACTTAACTGCATTAAATACCATAAGCTACAACACACAGCTGAAAAAAGTACAAGTGTTCAAATATTTGGGAAGTATGTTCACGTCAGACGGGGAAAGGGTCAGAGTAACTGAAACACGAGTAGAAAAGGCAATGCGCTTACACACACCAACCTCCACCAATACTCTCTCATCAAAACATCTCAATGGAGACAAACATACAACTCCTCAGGTCTTCATACCAACTCTTTGCCACCAGTGCCAAACCTGGACCCTTTAACAAAGCTCAGCAAAGTAAATGTCCGAAATGTAATGTCTTAGATAAACGTTACATACGATGACGTGGGTGGTTGGCGGGTGCTCTAGTGTGGTTTGCTCCTTCTTTCCTGTTAAACATCTATCGTCTTGATCGCTCCTCCTTCTCTTTTGTGTTTGTTACTCTCTTGTAAGACAACAGACAACAAGTGGGTGTGGAATCGAACATGAAAAACATCGAAGAATAACAAATAATGTGGTTTGGACACGTAATCATAAAGGAGCCTCAACAACCAGACGCAATGGCCTATAACGTGTGATTCGATGGCTTCAAGCCAACAGGAAGCCCAAGAAAAAAATAGGATCCATACAATGGCATGACGATCCAAAAAAACTTTATGAATAAGATATAATATCTCAAGCGTACGTCTTCTAAGTAATCACTGCACCACAAACTCCAGTGAAGCCTATCCTCATCCTCTTATCTAATCTGAACTCGCACTCTGGTGATATTAAATTATGCAATATATTTACATACAGGCGGCTGCGTACTGTGAAATTATTGTACAGTCCTAGTGACATGAACTTTCTTAAATTAACATTTCTACTGCATTCGATAAAGATTAAACTCTAGCATGCAAGTGTTCGACATTTCAGGTTTAACTGAGATTTAGATGAAAGGCTTTGACTCGGATGAAAATGACATGCTTCACACTGTAACCTACATGGAGAGAGGGAACTATTGGAAGTGAATGCTTGAGAGGAAAAGGGTGGGGGCAAGTGTGTGAGGGCAAGAAGTGGACAATCCTCAATATCAATACGTTGTTCAAACAAGAATTATAACAGTTTGCTATCTATACTAACTACACTCTGCATATCATTCTTCTGTCAACTCATCTTGAACAAAATTTGTAACGTGATGTAGACATGATTGAAGGATATTTCAAGGTTTTCAAAATGATCTGTAAGCAGGTAGTTAAGTGTCCCTTACCTTTGTTCTTTTACTTTGACATCGTTGCTCTTCGACAAAGTCCGTATTGAAGCTCAAGAGAGCTTGCCGTAAAAGATAATAAATGGAACGACATATCCATATTAAAGCTGACGTTAACTTGACGCTTTGGTATGTTTAACTATAACATTAATTTAATATTACATGTTGTTATAAAACGGCGTTAAAGATAAAAAGAGTTGAAGCACACATGCACACACAAACACACACACACACACACACACACATGCACACACACACATACACACACACACATACACACACACACACACAACTACATACAAATGGCCAGGGACACACATAGACAAGTACACACACACACACACACATGCACCGACATCTATAAATAGATACGTAATATAATACAATGCGTATATTTATAATAATATGTAATATGTGATTCCTTTTATTTATCTATCTATCTATCTAT
>NW_004797661.1:0-1151 GCF_000002075.1 Aplysia californica
TTTCGCAATCAGAGACGTGGCATCTCCAACTTGTGATTACTGGGAATTTAATTATTGCTTCTCTGACTTCGAAAGACTATGAGCATTAAGCATTGCTTGTTGCCATGGGAAATAGTTTTCGCTGATATGTAAAAAATGACGTAGGCCATGATGTCAATTGAAAAAAACCCGCCAAAAAGTGTACCTGCTATGAACGATCAGTCGTAGCGCGCACTTTCAAAACGCTTTCGTTCCCTCGCCGTTGTATACGTTCATTCTTTTATATGTTAGGTCTTTGATTACTGTTGAAGAAGAAAGTTTGCTACATTTTTTTTGCGATTAAGATTTTTTTTTAAAACATCCTAAAAAATAACGCACGAAGCGCAGTACTTTCCGTTACCGTCACCAGCTCTTTTGGGGAACTTGTGTTGTTTCTTTTTAAGGATATGAACGGTTTCGGCTAATAACGTTTTTATTCGATTGAGTGTATATCACATAATACATACGATAAAGGGTCACATAAACATTTACACAAGCAACAACAAGCAGGTAAGCACACTTTTGAACACATCGTACGGATACGATTGTAAAACAGACAGACAGACAGACAGACAGACAGACAGACAGACAGATCAATGATCTTTGTAATTTTTTAATTTCCATTTTATGGCCCATTGGCCACTCAGGAAAAGAATTCAATTCATTTCAAAACAACTCCCCAACAAAAAACAACAATTAAACAAACAAAACTAGAAAATCCAAACTAGACGGTGAAATTTCGTGTGGGCATCTGAGAGTAACTTCAAATGATCAAATAAATCGCTACCCCAGAATTCCAAAATACCATTTGCTCAGTACCCAGTTTTGAGAAATTTGACATTTAACAATTTTATGTAACGGAACGGAACAGGTCAAACTTTTTCTAACATAGTTCATCGAATATCCTGATAACGACTCCGAATAAAATTACTATTTTGATAGAGCAGATTAATCTGCATTTAATCTTGTTTCTGACCTCATGCTCTTAGTAACCCAATAAGACAACTATTGTCAGATAGAACTTTGTGATTCTAAGGTAGCAAAATGAATTTCGCAATCAGAGACGTGGCATCTCCAACTTGTGATTACTGGGAATTTAATTATTGCTTCTCTGACTTCGAAAGACTATGAGC
>NW_004797661.1:3700-10124 GCF_000002075.1 Aplysia californica
GGGGGAGAGAGAGGGGGAGAGCGGGGGGTATGCAAGCGTCCATTGACGGCAAAACTGATGATCTTGCTTTCCTGAGTGAGGCAAAGCTATCCCTTTATTGTCGTTTAATGCTTTGGTTTTTCTCACAATGCACAATGTAGCGTTTCCATTCTTTTTCTTTGTCTTTCGCTTCCGGTTTTCCTTCCAGTATTTCTTCTATTACCAAATTCCCATATTCTCTGGATCATAATTATATTTTCATGGTTCCTGAAAGACTAACTTTTTATGCCATATAATTAATTTCTTCTTTTGGCCATTTTAGACACTTTGCTGTTGTTCAGTGGTTTCTGCCTAAGAACCTGGTTATGGGAATGCAGAAAAGGCGGATGATTAGGCAGATTAGGTTTAATAGGCTGATTTCAAAATTCAGCTCCTACCCGTTAGCCCCCTGGTTTATTACATACATACATGTATTGAAATAATGACCCATAGACGATACTGACGCACTGACACCTGAGGGAAGATATATTTAACGTGTGTGTATTTGTGTTGTGTTTGTGTGTGTGTGTGTGGGGGGGTGTGTGTGTGTGTGTGTGTGTGTGTGTGTGTATGTGTGTGTCTGTCTGTCTGGGGGGGGGGGTGGTATAACTAAATGATTAGCGATTCTTTGACTGCAGGTGCAGAGCCAAAAGCTTTAGGGTGAATCGATATTTTTACGAATCGATATTTTTCATTACGATTTGATAGCTTACTGAATCAATGAAGCATCAACTTGGTGCAATGCTGTGTAAGTGAAGTGTGAAGTGGGAAGGATAAGAATGACCAAGAACTGCTGACTGGCGGGTTCCAGAAAAATGTGTGTCGGTTAAAGTTGTCATATCTTGAAATAGTCTCCAGCCCATCCCTGTCCTGCTTTCCCTTTTTCGAGAAAAAAAAATTGAGATGACATCCCATTTTTCCCGTCTTCTGTCTGGGGCGGAGTGATCTTACCTTGCCTTAAACACCTATGTTCTGATGTAGGCTACCTGAAATACTGATGTTATTAAACATTGCATCATCATCATTTATTATGTCATTCATTCTGCCTTCCGACACGTTATGTGTGTTTCATGAAGCTATTTTTGTTTTGCTTTTCAGCCTTCTTACGTAATCATATTCAGGTAAAAGTCTGTGTGTGCCCTCCTTTTGGAACTGACTTGACCTACTGCGCATATCCAGGTTCTCCACTTGAGGGCCACTTGTGTTTCTCCGTGACGGCATGGTGAAATCAGGCGCTCGTCAAAATAATGAAATCAAAGAAAGCAGCATTTTTTCTGACAGTAGGGCGATTTATAATGATTTCTCTTTTTAGGAGGGTTTTTTCTCAACTCAACACCTTTTCTGACCATTGTAAAAACACATTTCTGTGTAGATTTTACTACTGGAACACTTTGATCAAAGGCACGTAACATGTAACTTTGCAGTTTCCATGGACGCTCAAGCTATGGAAGATACCGAATTTGGCGGCCGTTTTCTTACTTATTACCTCTGACATCAAGCGACCCCCACCTCCTTCGGTCGCAAATATCTCGACTTTTACTCAATATAGATTGGTATGTTTTTCCACCAAAAGCAAGGCAAATGAATAGGCTTTAAGGCAATACTAATATCTCCTTATGCCCAAAAACTTACGAACGTCTATGCGCTGTACAATCTATACCTTTACCCCAGCAGATCTGATAGCATTCTGAAACAATCTCAACTTCCTGGGAAGCATACAGTGCAAGCTGCCATTTATAGGAGCTAAAACACTAACATACTGACAGGATCTTTCGCTTTCTACATCTGGGTACCCATTGTCATCTGGGTGAAATGGGGAAAATTCGTGTAAAGAGCCTTTCCAAGGGATACAACCCGCAACCTCAAGATTACGAGTTCGTTGACCTTGCCACTAGACTACCGACGCCACGGTTAAAGTACGCTCAGACAAAAACTCGGTCAAAAGTTTCATCAATCAACAGGAATAACGTAAAAGTGTGATTTATTGTATGAATTTTTAGGTGAAAGGATCGGTCGCTCTTTGAAGTTAACCGATCACATGATTTAGAACTTTATCACATGATTTTAAACTCAATAATATGGTTTAAGGCTTGGTATAATCTAGAGGCTGGTATGGTTTGAATGAAAGCTGACCACATGACAGAAAAGTTCTTAGATCTCATAATTTAGAACTTGATAATAATATGATTCAGAATTTGATCACTGGGTTTAGAACTTAATAAGATTGTGCTCTTGGTAAGACGACTTAGAACTTTACCTCTCATTTCAAAACTAGATTTGATTTATCATTTATAGATCACTTAGTTTAGAATTTGTTAACAAGATTCCTATCGTGTTTGTGTTAGTTAATCACTCTGTCAAGCATTAGACTATTTTTTGCCGTACTGAAACTTTTAAGCACATGAATCATTACTTGCCGATTTCACCACGAATTAGCTTTAAGAAAATACAGTGGAATCTGCTCTAACGACCACCTGTCCAAGACAATCACCTGTACAAGCGACAACATTCTATCGCCCCTCCCTCCTTTCACCTTGCGTTTCCTTTCATATTATAATGATATTGTCACAGATGACACTCTGTCTAAGATAACCACATTACTCCTCGACAATAGGTGGTCGTCTTGGACAGTTCTACTTTATTTGCGACTTGTCCATAATACTATTTTCCCCACTGGAAAACAATGACGATGACAATGACAATCTTTCTTCATCTCGAAGGGAGAAAATTGTCTTGGTCGTTTACAGTGGCAGTGGATGTAACTAGGGTTAGGACAGCATCGTTGTAAAGAATTATTCGAATGTTTGCACGGTGTTTTTTTAGACATAGCAGAGTATTCTAATTTTTTAAGCTGATGAAACGAGGGATGTTTGATTTTACCTGGATGTTGCGGCTAATTTCGAACCATCATACTCAAACCAGAAGCACGAATTTGCATAACATATAGTTGACCTTTATTATGCTGTTGCTTGCCTTTTCAAGCTACAAATAAAGAAAACAGAATTGAACTTTTTTAAAATATGAACCAATTACGAAATAATGCTTCCTTTTAAAGGAGCCCTCAAAACAACGCGTTTCCACGCGTTGTCGAACGACCAAACACACGTCTTCAGTGACTCAAAGAATTTAAGAAGGTCTGCTAACCGATGATTAATGTCCCTAAAAAGTAGGCTACAACGCCATATCCGCCCCCACTCCTGCCACTAATACAAAGATAAAAGAAAAATATTTAAAAATTCAAAACAGCGAACGTGCCAGAATGCAGGCACTCCTTTCGAAACGAACAACTTTTCGTGTAAAGTACATCCAAAGTTTGTTTGGGGTTTTATTTCCTGTTTTGTTTTGTTTTGTTTTGCAATATTCTCGACTGACATAATTTCATTTTAATTGCGACTTTCCAGCTGAGGAAGGGACACTTGGAAAAAATGTTGTGGAGTCGCGTTGCAGACAAATCGGAGAGCTGTACCGAAGTCAGAGACAAGAGGTCACTGTTCTCCCAATGTTGTGGTGCAGTTGCGTTCTTGACCACTGCATGAACGGTTTAGGAGATCAATTCCTAGTGAACGTCAAAGTTTGCTAGTCCTTCTTAGTCTTTCAAATACCCTGCCGGAGAGCAAAGCGGTACTGACTCCGTGTCGGCACGGCACGGCTTTGGCATGGCATGGCATAGCATTGCGTTGAATGGCGTGGCGTGGCGTGGCGTGGCGTGGCGTGGCGTGGCGTGGCGTGGCGTGGCGTGGCGTGGCGTGGCGTGGCGTGGCGTGGTATAGTGTGGCGTGGCATGGTATGGTATGGTATGGTATGGTATGGTATGGTATGGTATGGTATGGTATGGTATGGTATGGTATGGTATGGTATGGTTTGAGTCCTAACGCCTTTTTCAATACTGCTTGTTAAGTCAGAAATAGGATTATTCGATTTCATATTTATCTCCGATAAGAACAATGTCACGAGTCCGCAAAATATGCTGTTTGGGCCAGTTTGGGTAGGAGAGCCTAATTAAGATCCAGACACAACCCAGTTGAAGAACACAATTTGAGTATTCGAACCAGGGTTATCGCACACTAGTCCGTTCTTATACCAACGTAGCTTTTAACTCGCACCTATTACGAACTCTGCTCTTTATATGAATCATTTTGTTTCTTGAAAAATCCGAAACATCCTATCATCAGCGTCTTTAGTGTAGGTAATGGTTAGGTTTTTTTGCCGTTGCACACTAAGATTCAGGGAAGCCTGTTTCATGGAGTGCTTTATCCAACTTAGCACATATTAGCCCCTTACAGGCAGGGTTAAAGCAGCCAACTTCTTAATTATTTTAGTTGTGTCCAACGAAACGAGGGGGTGGGGGGATGTCAATGGAGAGATGGACATTATCAATCAAATACTTGAGGGGTCTGAGCATATTAATAATGGTTTACTTCCCTACTATTACTGCTAACGGAGAGGGGGGTATTGCTGAATTGGCCTTTGGTTTTTAGTGCATATGATGTTTTATGTCCATCTTCTCAGTTCATTTATGTAGCACCAGAGTCCGGTCTGGTGAAAAATAGATTCTCAAAACGTCACAGAGTAGGACCCTCTTTCAATATGACTAATCTTTGTTAAGGAGTGCGTCGAACACATCAGTATTTTTTTGGTTTAATGGATAGTTTCCATGTCTTGCTCGTAAAATAGTATGGGTTGGATTCTTGTCTAAGAAGTTTAATCTAGTCTTTCTACTCAGTCCGGAATAAAAATTCTCACCACTGTGGAATCGAACTCGGGTCTCCCGCGTGCGGCGGTGAAGGGCTTAGCCACCACACCAAAGATTCTCTACATGATCTTTGACCACACCATAGAATCTTTGACCACACAACAGACATTGGTGTCTCGCTAAAGACAGATTCTCGAAACGTCGCAGAGTAAGACCCACTTTCAACATGGCTAATGTTTGCTAAGGACGGCATCAGACGCGTCGACATTTTTTTTAACCTGCATCCAAAACTGAAGATGATCAATGGAGCTTGTTTGAGGGTTTATATGACAAGTTCAGGGGTCATAATAATTATATGAGCATATTAAGTCAAGTAAGTTCATGATGGAGGGCTAAGTTTGCTTTTACTGGATTTGGAGCTCAGGGTCCAGTTTTTTGTTTGTTTGTTTGTTTGTTTTTGTGGGGGTTTTTGTGCTCTATTCCAGTTGCAACACTTCTTGGTCTAGGTGAACCTAACAACCAAACAGTTGGAACCTTCTCCAGTTCGCAGTTCGTGTCTCTATCTGACATTTAAGTTTGTTCCGCTTTCTTTGGTTTGATGGATAGTTTCACGCCTTGCATGTGAAATAATGGGTTGAATTCTCCTCTGGGAAGTTTATTTAGTCTTGCTTTTTCGTCTTCCTGCTAGGGTGCTGCAAGCCTATCCTATAGTTTCTATCTTTGCACGTAAGATATTCGTTGGATTCATGTCTGGGAAGTTTATTTAGTCTGGCATCTTCGTCTTCCTGCAAGGGCCCAGGGTGCTGTAGGCCTATCCTATTTAAACACGGGTTGACCCTGACATGTCGGGGCAGAGCAGCCAATCTCCAAAACGATCTGGAATGGTGAAACTGGTGAAATGGTATATGTTTAACACCCCTATCAACACTATTAGGTCATTTAAGCGGCGGGACCTCCGAAAGGACCGAGCCAAGTGAGAAATTCGTGTAAAGTGCCTTTCCCAAGGGCACAACACCGGACCGAGCTGAGGCTCGAACCCCTGAAACCGCAATCTCACAATTACCAGAGTGGTAACCTTACCACAAGGCTACCGATGCCACCTGATCTGGATGGTAATCTTTGTGGCGCAAAGCATAGAATAACTGAAACAGTTAGAGGGGTTACGTGTAAAAAACCCAAACAAAAAACAAACCATTAAAAAAACCTAGGCTGAGTCTTGTTTATCTTACCACACTTAATCTGTTTCAAACCTTTTAATGATTGACTTGATTTTCTGTCAGGAAAATGCAGCTTGTGAATTCTTTGTTGTTTTTTCACTTGGCTAATTTTATAGAGGTATTCTACCTGAGAAGTTGTAAGTCGAGGGCTGGTACCCTGACTTTTCCCAAAAAGGGACTTATCCTGTTTTTTACTGGAACTCCTTCTTCTTTAGAGGAACTTGTTTTGCTCTTGCTTTTATATTGGGGGTGATTGCTTTTAAATGTATCAATCCTTAGCATCACTGTCAGCAGCACACAATTGATTTCCGATCGGTAAAAATATCTGCTGTGCTCAATGCGAAAGCGAGTAAAAACGTTCTTTCGATTTCGCTTCGTTCATTGTTATTTGTCAAGACTTTCGATGTGGAAAGTAAATATCATGCACTGGTGTGTGTTGTGTATTGTGTGTGTATGTCACATGTATGTGTGTGTGTGTGTGTATGTGTGTGTGTGT
>NW_004797661.1:12123-13081 GCF_000002075.1 Aplysia californica
GTGTGTGTGTGTGTGTGTATGCTTGTGTGTGAAGAAAACTGAAGGCGCTCACGTACATATTTGTGAAATCAGTTGATATGTGTAGGTCCACACGCCAATACGTACTATGTTCACATGGAGAAGTTACGCAATACAATCTATTACCATCCTTTATAAATTTTCAGAACTTTGCTCCTTCTGCAGTCTTGAGTGAAATTGTTCGAAGTTATCTCAGAAATAAATTTTCCACACATTTTAAGTTTGTTTAATATAGTGTAAAGCGCATAGAGCCTGCTTTCGAGTGGGGACATGCGCTATATAAATACTATTCATTATTATTATTGTTGTAGGTCATATAAATGCCGAAGATTAGATGTGTTACAAGAGAAAAACAGCCACACAAAAAAGGAGAAGACATAATATAAGACGATAGATGTCTACTGATAGCAAAAAAAGAGCAAACCGCACCAAAGCACCTGCCAAACATAGATCTACCCTCTGTTTATTAATTTTAAAAACGCGCCCCGTTCCACCACGGTGAGATACAAACTGTAGTAATGTAACCCTTGGCGACATGACAAACACTAACGAACAATAAATATTATATCTTCTATTTTCATAATGTTTCATTCAAATGACTTCGCATTAGGGACTAGTGAATACGTTTTAGTTGTCCATAAATTAAATTTCTTTGCGTGCAGGTAATAATATTTGAATAAAGGATACGGTTGGACACCCCGCCAGCACCAGTTTCAACTCTTCGTCCTTTTTGTAAACTGCACGTACAAGTTGAAGTAAAGATATCTTTGGTTGAAGCATGAACAGTTATTCTCCACATGAGCTTCTTAGACAACCTGAAGAACCGACAGCTTTGATATGACACTTTGAAGTGAAATATTGGTTTCAAACCACCTTGGATTTGTTTGGTTGTGTGTGTGTGTGTGTGTGTGTGTGTGTGTGTGTGTGTGTGTGTGTGTAA
>NW_004797661.1:13399-14707 GCF_000002075.1 Aplysia californica
TTTGAGCAACTAAGACCGTGAGGTCAGAAACCAAATTAAATTTTCTATATTAGGCCTATCGATAAGAATCGTAAGAATATTTGGACAAATTATCATTGAATTGTTTCAACAAACATTTCCTTTGGTTACTTTTTGTGTATGACATTTTTATGTAAATAGAAAACTTTTGACTAATCTCTCACTTTATTCCTTCAAATGTCATTAGTGACAGGTCTCTACAAAGTCGTGTTGCTTTTTTTATAATCAAGATAGCTATAAAAAGATACTAGCAATTATGTTATAAATATAAGTTTGTTCTTGTTTTACTGTCTCGAATAAGTAATTTTTAAAATAATGTAATAATATCAGTTGTGAGAGCACTTAATAAAAAAAATTACTCAGCATCAAAATAAATTTTTGATAATTGCCGGAAACCCAAAGAGTCCAGCTTAACAATTTAAGTTCCAAAGCCACGCCCATAAATTTGGTGTATTCCTTTAACGTGTATCTTCTTTGATTTTCATAGGCGATATAGTTAAAACCTATAACATATTATTTCTATGGGTTAGTAATTTATTTTAGTAGAGATTTTACAGCGCTCGCAACTGCATAAGGTCATGTGAGCGAAGCATGGGTTATGCATCTTTTCTTTTGTTTTCACGAGTGTCACCGGTAGTGTTGAAAGGTGTTACGGTTTCATCTATAACGTCTTTGTTTTGCGTTATGATAATTTACACATTACTTTGTAAATGTGCTCTCTAGAGAGATCCTGGCGAAAGAAACGGTCTATTTTCGCCTGTAAGATGAACTAGGCTAAGCTCCGTCGATCGTGATGAATGCGCGTAACAGTGGCTTTCTTTCTGGGCGCGACTGTCATTGTGACGAGGGGCTTGCGGAGTTTCGCCTTTGTTCGGTCAGATCGTCTCAGCAAACCGTCGTCTTTCTTCTCAGATCTATAAAGGCAAACCGAATTTCTGTATAATATAGATCTAACTCTGAAGCGTAGCGTCGGCATAATGAGAAATCTTTAGCCCTGAGAAAGTGTTCCATATTTTAAAAGGCATCATTGTTAGTCAAATTAAAAAATGATTGGAGTGTAGAGGATTTGCTCAGTTTGAGCTTGAGTGAAGAGAAGCAATAACGGTCATGTAGTGGAAGCAAGACAAATTTGCTCTAATAGCGAGTGGGGGGGGGGAGGGTGGTAGGACCTTCCGGTGGCACTGGGATTGCTCACTGGATACCACCCTGAGAAGAAGAAGAAGAAGAAGAAGAAGAAGAAGAAGAAGAAGAAGAAGAAGAAGAAGAAGAAGAAGAAGAAGAAGAAGAAGA
>NW_004797661.1:17190-36292 GCF_000002075.1 Aplysia californica
GGGCGGAAAGAGTGCTAACAAGCTAAAACTCTCATTCTGACAACAGGAACAAACAGAAATCTTGCATAATATTTCAATATTTCTTAAAACAAAAAGGTTTATTTCCAATGACTTCCGGTACATTCAAGCCAATGAACTTCTCATCTCTTTCAACAGATTATAAAGATTTTAATCGCTCATCCAGTAACATATCTCACAAAAGAGTAAGTAAATCACATCAGCCAAATCACAAAGCATGTCAATAAAAAGTAATATTAACAGGTACTGTCATCTTCTGAAGACTAACAATTAGTTTCACAGTCAATCAAACATTTCTGATCCTGAACTTTTTTCAGTAGCAACACTAACAACTGCTGACAATGTGACAAGGCTATAAAACAGACAACAGAAAAACAAACAGACCCAGAGAGATCAAGCCTGACAGCAATCATTTCAGGCTGAGACAGCTAGTGTTTCAGGACTGTTCAGTATCTCACGACTGACAAATGCAAAACTTGAGCCACGAGAAAATGGCTTGTGAATGTCACAGACACATTCAGACTGATGCTTGAAGTTGGCTTAAAAAACCGACACTTTGAAATCAGCACCTTATAAATCAAGCTTGAAGTCAAAAGAAAGAACTGACAGCAACATCTGAAGGACAATAACAATAGTTGGAGACTCCAAAGCTCAAGAAAACTTAAATAAAAACATAACAAAAGACATATTGACATTGGCACATCCCATGTATGGCTTGAAAGATCAGGAAAGTCTTTGATCTGTTCAAAGAGCATTTTCCATTCTATTAACTATTAACACAGACACTTTGCCGAAATTAAAATGCATAAAGTACAAGTAAAGAAATGTGTGTAAGTTTGCAAATTGCTTTACCATTTCTCCTATGTCCTAAACAACCCCAATAATTGCAAAAAGAAGTCCATAGCTGCATTTTATACATCAGACTTAGTGTCCCAGAGTTGTAAATCTCTTCCTGATCAAATCAAGGTAATTTTTTGGGGCCAGCATTAATTTTCAAAAAGAAAACATTTTACAATAATAGGAATAAGGCTTAGATCTACTGTATTTTGGGGTAATCCACAGAGTGGAAATCACAGTGTCCATCGGTAAAACACAAAACAGTTTGTTCTAGGATGCAACAGATATTTTATAACTTTCCCCAGCTCTGAAGCTCAACACTCATGACTTGTTGGCCTTCAACCTGCCACTCAAAGCTCACACAGATTATAAGTGGAATTCAACAGCATATTGTGCAGTACATGGCCAGCATTACACCACACCATTTCCGATTTCAGACCAGGGACATGTAGGATCAAATTATAGCTGACAACTAACCAGTCTTCATTTGATTTGTTTGAAAAGATGCTTTCCACCCCTATCAACACAATTTTGGTCATGTAGGTGCCAAGACCACAAATTGAGGATGAAACTTTCACCTTAGCCCTTCCGTGTTCGTATTCTTCACCAACAATGGTTGCCCATCTGCTCAATTTCTTGTGCATGAGCAGCCTTCCAGTGTTCACACTGATTTAGACTTAATGGTAGTAAATGTACATTCTGACTGCTGAGCCCCACTCTGATACACTTTCTCCACTAGAAAGGAAAGCAGAGCTACAGCTTAACGTCAGTGATGCTTTTATCATAGCCAAGCTCATCATTAAGAAAATCGTGCGGGAGAAATGAGGTGCGTGCCCTGACAAGTTTCAGTAGGGTTGTACACTGACATGGCATTTTTAGTGGCTGCTTTTAGTTGGGCTGAACACCAGCACTTCATTTTCTTTTTAACCGGTTTTAGCAAATCAGACAAGCTCACAAAATATAAAACCTGACAGTTTGTGATAGCCAAGTATCAAAAAAGCACCCAGCACTTGCACAAAAGTGTAAAAAAACAAACCCAAAAAGCAAAGACTGTCATGGACAACAAATAGTGATAGAAACAGACAACATTTGGACGGAGGAGGCATTGAGCACTCTTGCAGTGAAGACTTCAGAGACTTTGCTCTTCCAATATCAAGATCACAAGACACAGTGCATATCAGCACTGGTGTGCGTACTTATCTTTCGGGACGTTGACCCCAGCCATCTGAACACTGTTTATTAATTAGGATACACAAAAAATACGGTTGAGCTTTGAATGAAACGAAAGATATATAATGTACAAGTTACAGGTTCATTAGTGCTCAGCTACATTAATCTTGAAAATATCTACATATAGATAGACAACTGTGGACAAAATCCACAGGTTCAGGCAGTGGAATTGAAGGAAATAAAAGAGAAAAACATAATAACCTCTTGTAAGAAGAGTTCATTGGCCTATATATTAGATACTACCCTCCAATGCCAAAATACCTGGTTAGTGTAGATATGGGATATCGTTTGTTGATACGCCTTTTTTTTTTTCAGTTCACAGCTTAAATTAGAATAGCTTTAAATATCTAAACAAACAGTAGTCTATGTCTTTAAAAGGCAAAGCAGATCACTTCAAAGGAAGCACCTTCATTCTAATTAAATAACAGAAGAGTGATGAAATGGAAACCTGTACAGCATACAATACTTCTTCAGTGTGGGTTAGTAAATTAATTGAAATCACAAAAAAATCCTTTTTGTGTACCACAAGTGATAAGTTATACTTGAGCTTCCACAAAACTGAAGAAGTCAGCTTCAAGCAATGTACAATTTTGGCTCTTACAATATACACAGCATCTATTTTGAAAAAAAAAAAAGGAGTTTTCCCATTTGACCTTAGCCAACATCCTTATGACCACTGCTGGAAAATCACGATCCCTGTGATTAATCTTTTACTCAACAACTGACATACTTTAGATCACTAAGGGAGCATTTAAACTAGCCTGGTGGGGCCAACCCACACCGAGTGGGAAACAGCTTTCCACGAGAAAGACGGATATATACTGATAAAAATTTCTTCCCCTTGTGGGAATTGAGGTTATAGAATACAAAAGCGAAGACCTTAACCAGCTTTTCACTGGTGCTGGTATACCTTCTATGGAAAATAAAATAGATCTGGATGAGCAAAAACACAACGGTTCACGCCACGACATAACCGTAAACCTTAACATTAGAAACATTACAGTCTTCACCATACATGATTGCATTATGTGAGAAAAGTGTTTTATAAAATCAAATCACTCATCAGCACAGGAAAAAGTTAGAAGGGCAACAAACGTTGTGAGTCTCCAACTCTTTCTCTGCGTTCAACTCGAAGGATTTATATCTAGGATAAAGATAAGAGGCAAATCTGATATCAACATTTCACTGCACACTAAGATAGGTCATTAATATTGTAAATTCAACATCAGCAGTCACAGACCTATGAATCTTACATTCTCCTTCATTCAATGATCTGCGTTAATGTTTTACAGCCAAACCTTGCAAGGAATGCCACTTTTATATTTCAGCTGTAACAGAACATTTACACTCTCACAAGCACTTAATACACACTTTGGGGCAGACTGCACAAGCAGGTATTACATGCAAAATGGTTTTGTTTTAAGGAAAGAATAAATATTTTCTTGTAACAAGAATCTTCATTAGTTTAGAAACTAAATCCTGCATCTACTATACACAAAATATACAGAGGGCTCAAAGGACAGTGCATGATGCACAGCAGAGGATGTTATATACCACGATTACCAACAGATACATAAAAATAACATTACAAGTCTAAAATATAGAGACACAGACAACCAGGTACTGCAACAATGTTTGTGACATCAACGAATAACAAAATACATTTTTCGCAGTTACAAGCTCTATTTCCCTGTAACTTTTGGTCTTTTCATGCTGGTCACTAGCTAGCCTTACACCTAACAGGCACATCAAGCTATCACACAACAACAGTTTCTTTCACATCTCCTGTGCTATTTTGTTTACCACTACATACCTGTCCAAACTTTTGACCATGTGTTGATTGTCTCAGATCATTGCGAACAATACACATCTGACCTCTTCAGGACGCCTATCATACTTTGTTTTTAGTCCAAATAATAAAGACTTTTAGACTGCTTTTGATTTTGAGAGAGAACATTGGATGTAAATGTTTGGATGGCCATAAAAGAGTGATGAAGAAGCCATGAGTTATGGATGTGGATGAATGTGCAGAGACTTAACGTCGTGCAGAAATGTAGCAAATCCACCCAAATTTCCGTGTCACTGTGCCTCTCTGTAGCAACTAAAACATAATGTCACTCCAGAACTTACAACCCAAAATCGAGTAGTAAAGAGTGTGCTAATGATAGGGAAATAAATTAAACACAGACTGATTCAACAATAGTTGGAGACAGAAAGTTCAGAAGTTATGCACAAGCTGACCTAAGTCACAAACAAACAAATCACAAAGTGCAATGAACCACTGTCGAAGCAGTACACAGCCGTTGTGATCACCAAAACTTTCGAAGAGGGCAACAAATTAAAAAAGAAAAAAAAAGTACAAATAAGTATTGCTCTTAACTTTCAGAACTTGCAGATGAGAGTGGCATCGTCACTGATATATGAGCTCGGCACAAGTAAAAATTTCATCTCAAAAACTGAATAGTAATAAATGGCAAGGATAATATTAACAAAATGTACAATACAAAAAACTATTTACGAACAGAGACTCAGTTTGGAATGTTTTTCCACACCTCCAACACACCCCCCCCCACTCCATGTGTAATACACAGTTCAGTATAAATGTGTCATTTTAAGACATAATGAATTAAATTATTACACCCCCTCCCCTCCCGGATGAGTGAGAGTGATAAATGTTAATATATAAGGCCTATACACTACCTTCATTATCTTTTATGCACTGACAAAAGCTAACAAAGGCCACTTGGTAGGCAAGATGGCCTCTATTTATTAAAAAAAAAGGAGTAAAGCAAAACAAACCAGAATATGTACAAATAATTTACAACATAACTAAATGCTACGGTTACCACATAATGGATGAGACATGTATTAAGCTTGTAACCTGAAGACATTTCCGGTAAATTTTGGCAGCAGAACCAGGAAAATGCCATCCTCCCTATGCAATCCATGTTTCAGTCATGTGTTCTATGTGTGAAAACGAGTCAGTAAATTTATATTGTAGCTGTGTGTGTGAGTTGATATCTTCCTCTGCAGGTATAGTAGCAACACAAAGAATGTACACATTTCACACACACAGTCAGACACAGGTAACACTAACACGGAAAACTCGAATCGGAATCACAGAGAGCTCATACAATGTGCCATTCCCTGATTGATATCTCTTTAATATTCCATTATACTGTTTACCCAAATTATGGATGTGTTGAAATGTCTATCAAGCCCTACTGTGTTTGAATTATCTGTGCTTGACTGTATTTAACTGTATACGTATATGGAAAGAGCATCAAGCACATACTTATAAAAGTGCAAGTATGTACTGATACGCTTCAAAAGAGTAGAGGAATGTAAAAAATCCAAGTTCCCAACAAAAGTGATAACAACGTTTGGATCCTGAAAAATGCCTTTTTATAATAGAAAAATGGGTAAGAAAAATACCAAATCCTGCCCTACAGTCTATGGATGACCCAAAAAATCACTCATTGAAAAATTTAGTGGGACGCACTCTGATTCAAACTAGTGTCACTACATAGGATATTAGACAAATCAGGACTAAGATTCAAAGACATGGATTTCTTGATCATGTTTGGATGCGGGGGGGGGGATTCAATAAGTAACTAGACTGTGTCTGTATGTCAAACTTATATGTTTTTGTGGAAGTGAGGGTGCCCTACCCAAATGACAGTAAGCAACTGATACCTTGCTGCGGATGTCACACGTATCTACCAAATCAGAATTCACGTTATCCTCACTGTGGTAACTCTTGATGGTATGACTGAACGTTAAAAGTCAGTGATATAATATGAAAACCTAGGAGCCATATTCATTATCAGCTAGGACCTGCTCAGAAACAACGTAATTAGCCATGAATCATATTTTCTCATTAACTTACCTTGAAAATTAAAGTACAAATGCCATAGATTTTTTTTGCATAAAACAAAGTAAGGACTCAAAAACTAAGCTATTAAAGGAAACGAACACAAAAATATGACTCACAGCCAAATACGTCATCAACCTACCAAATGTTGAGGAGTTACAGGCTAGTCAATAATGAATATAGCATAAAATCTAAATGGTTGAAAAATATACGGACGGAATGTTAGAATAAAGTTCTTTACATCAACCAGACGAAACCACTGGTGCTTGATGAGTGAATTATGATTGGTCAGTAACACATGCTGGGAGAGTCAATCTCATTGTAAAACCAACAACTTCAACCCATATGACAGGCCCTCTTAACCTTGCTGCTTCTGTTGAAAAGACGATGACTGGTATTTCCTTTTCGAACAAAGGAAAAAAAACCACAAGGTGAGGAAATCTGTGAGAAAACTTCAATGCGATGATGCTTGTTGATCACTCTGTGAACAATGCTGACGAAGTTGGTGAAGATGAGAAAAAAACGAGGTCCAGTTTGTATCACATTAATCAAATACTGCTTCGAGCTCCAGTCATTTTCAGTAATGCCTGTGCCCCAAAGGGCGTCGAGGAACATGTTCGTAGCGAGAAAACTCCCGAGGGTACGATGGCGGCTCTGGCGCATAATATCTCGACATTTCTCGAGGTCTGAGCGAGTGGGGCACCATATCATCGTAATAGTCGTCCACCTCAACTCTCGGGCGTGGAGCTCGCTGCTCCAGTCCTAGTCAGGATTTCCGTCCTTGAAGAGCTGCCAGACTGCTTGAGGAGATGGTGCCGTAGGCCTGAGAGTAGCTGCCAAACACAGCCTTGGGAGCACCACTGCTGGGGTTGTTCATGGCATTGCTGAACTGCTTACGTCCGTACGCCGGTTTTGACCGCGGGTTGTGGGCAGAGGTGGGCCTTTGACCTGGGACCTGGATCAAGCAAAAACAGAAAGAAAGGTGTTCTTTTAAATTTTATTCCCCTTTCAGCTCAATATCTCCAGTCAGCTTACTCAGGGAAGTCAGTATGTCTACTGATTAGATACAACATTCCTGTTTTTGTCTCGTTTTTTTAATTCATCATTAATATTTGCTTATGCACTACAAAGGTACCCTCATACATCAAATCCTCATTCTTTTCTAAACATTCTGGAGTGTAAAACAAGCTTCCAGCTTGAAACCTATCTTTTTATGATGAAAATGATATTTTCTATTCAGCTTAAGCTCTATAATAGAGAATAGGCCTACTATTCATAAGAGTTAAGAGGAACAGATTAAAAACCTATTTAGAATTGTACTTTCTTAAACATGTTTGCTACTACATAGCCTGCTCTTGACTCCAGTGTCATTCTATGTGAGAATACAAGGTGCTCAAGAAATCTGAGGGAGAAAAATATTTTTGTATTTTCCTGCTTCTTCTCAAAATATGATGTGAATAACATCCATCCCATGTATGCAAGGATTAAATCCTGTCAGGAACAGTATCAATTTTAAAAGACTATTCAATGAAGCAAATCAATGAAAAAGGATGAAAAAGTTCCTCAAAGGCAAACTGAAAGTCATCAATGATCACAAAGTGAAAAAATACGGAAGACAAAGTGTGTGATTGCGGGTAACTGTATAAAGAAAGACTTTAGGTGCTTTTGGATTGGAAATAAAAAGAAACCACTGCCACAGGTAAACAAACCAGTAAACATATACTGCCTGACCAGAAGCAAAATCTGAGATAATCTCTCTGTTTCAAAAGTCTAAACATGCAGACGAAACAGGTGCCCATCTGTTTTTATTAACAAAACAAACCCACTCAAAGTCCAAACCTAGTACTTATTATAATATAGTGTAAAGCGCATAGAGCCTGCTGTTGAGCGGGGATATGCGCTATACAAATGCTATTTATTATTATTATTATAAACAATAAACCGTGACAAAATAAAACACTATACTGACTGCCAGGAAATACTGTATCTAATTCTAACTTTTCCCTTGTGTGGAACATTGGTACTTCCTAACAGCCCGAAGCAGGAGATGCCAATCCAATACCATACATGTATATCAACCGTAACAGTCGCAAATTGTGAATGTCTGGAATTTTTACTTTAAAAGAAAACACTGTAGGAGTGTCAAGCACGCCAGAAAACAAATATATATACATTTTGTGCCAACATGTCTCCAAATTTTTGCTTAGTATACTTTTACTATACTACAACTACAACCTGATCCAAGGGGATTTCCTTGCAAAATTTTCTGACAACGATGAAACAACTAAATTTCACACTGACATGGAATGCAACTATTACCATCAATATGCTAGCCATGGAAAGCTGAGGTAGAAGTAGTAGGTGCATAGTCATTCACTAGCAGCAGGAAAAAAGTTTAAAACAAAACAAAAAGATACATCACTCGCAGGGCAAAAAATACAAACTTATTAAAATAATGACCTTGTAAGCTAGAGGAAAAAAACCCCCCGAAAACAAACAAACAAATAAAACAAAATCGAAGAGAAAAAGCACTTACCATCCGTGAGCTGGCCACCATTAAGCCATTTCCCCCACCATTTCCTCCCCGCTCGTCTACCCGAGTAATGGTTGGGTTGCTCTGAGCTCTGTGCACACCCGACACAGGTCTTCCCTGTCCTCGCATCGCGGCCGGGGCGGACGTCTGTCGGCCCTTCTAAGTCAAAGGGAAGAGAAAAACAAAATTATCATATCTATATCAACGACTCCTTAGAATAATGATGATAATAAAAATTAAACAGCATTTGCTCATGCAAATTCCTGCTCAACAGCAAGTTCTATGCACTTTACAATCTACCCCAGCATACCTACAAGCAGTGCCTACAAAAGTTACTGAGGATCAGATAGAGAGACAAGGTCACCAACAAGGACATGTTAAGGAGAACAAGACAGAGCCCAGTGAGAGATGAGGAGGGAAGAAGGTGGTGACGAAGGATAGAAAATACTCTCAGGAAGTCAAGCAGCTGCATAACAAGAAAAGTGTTGGATTGGAACCCACAGGGTAAAAAATCAAGAAGAAATCCACGTGGAACCTGGAGAAAAGTCACAGAAATCGATGTACAGAAAAATGGGAAGACATGGAATAACATCAAGAGGCCAGCCCAGGAGTGGGAAAGGTGTTTGTTCATTGCCTATACCCTGACCCAGGGTGAGAAAGGCAATGATGAATACCTGTTAGCATTCTGAAGCAATCTCAACTTCCTGGGCAGCATACAGTTAGTAGGCAACTAAAGTTAGCTCAATATTGGGGATTTATTCACCTGAGGTAAAGAGGATGGTGGAGGCAGTGTTCACAAGTCATACAATTTAAGGAACATTGAATTTATCCAGATTTCTGACGAGTGAGGAATGGGATGTTTAAATATGTAAAAATCACATTAAAGCAGGCTCGGCAAAACACTACACTCTGACAACCAGTAATAATGTCTCTTCCCTACGTGTAATTTTAAGACATAATGAATGAGCGGAGTGCAACTTTATATAATGCAAGGCTTGTCTAATGTGCTCCTTTTTAAAGAAAAACATATCACAGTTTGGGGAACAATCAATTTGTTTCTTCTTTTAAGGTATTAATATATACTTTCCCAATCGATTTTAAAAAACAACATTATATACATTTGAAGGGCAGCATATCAAACAGCAATCAGATACCTGAATGTCAAACTGATTGAGCACAAAAGAAAAATTCTATCAAGTTGGTGAAAGACACGATGACAGAACAGCTTACCCCATTGGTCGCTTGTGATGACTGGATATTTTCACAACTCCTTTGTCTGGACAGTGCCTTCTGTCTCTGAGGTCCAGGTGGTGGGTGGTCATTCGATGCAGTTCGCCCAAATGCTGCATGAAAAAGAAAATGCGTGCAAATCACCTCGTTGCTAATACAGGATGTCAATACAGATATTTTAAGGACTTTTCATAAATGTTTTACACTCCCGAATCAACATAATTTAAATCATTCCAGAAAAAGGTTGCTTCAACCTGATAGTTAGAACGACACTGACAGTAGGGAACTGGAGTACCTAAGCAAAATGACAAAGAAGACACCTACTAAAATGCATATTTCCTCATGCAGAAATGGAAACTTACATTTTCTGCATGACAAGGGTAGAGACAAATCATTACACCACAGACGTGGGCAGATGATCCGATGAAGTGTTGAGAATATTATACATTCTTTCAAATTTGCCTCTATATTTCGAGACAGTAACTGCACTTATTTTGCACATATGCCAAGTAGTTTGAAGTAGTATGTCATACCAGGTGCAGACTGATTTTAGTAACCAAAATCTCTCTCTCTCTCTCTCTCTCTCTCTCTCTCTCTCTCTCTCTCTCTCTCCCAATTTATTAACCAATTTACTTTGTCAATAAACTTGTTATCTGAATACAGCACCTCGAATCAGACATGACTCAGAAGATTTTACATAGGCACTGTTTTTCAAACATATCTATTTATAGATTTCTTTTTTAAACAGGGAAGGATAGTTCAATCAAGATTACAACTCATGAAAGTCACTCTGTCCACAAGGGAAGTTCAATCAGTCAATAAAGAAGACATCAAATACATTAGGCTACCACATTGGGTAAATGTTCTCATCCAACTTGACTATATCGCTACCTTAGAATTATAAAGTTCTATCGGCGCAGTACCTAGTTTTGACAAATTATTTGACGTTAAAGATTTTGACTTTTAAAAAATGTTAAGCTTTTTTTAATGCAACTCTTTGAATATCTTGATAATGACTCTGAATCATCTTACGATATTGATAGAGCAGATATAACATTTGGTTTCTGACCTCATGGTCTTAGTAACTCAAAACGGCCAAAAATGTCAGATACAATTTTGTAATTCTGAGGTAGTGATATGTCTTCTCTGACCACATCGAGAACTAATTCTACCTGAAAATGAGGAATGATGCTGAGGGGGGTGCTCGCCCAGGGAACCGTATTTGTGGACAGGCTTGGGAGAGGGACGTTTGGGTGATGAGTGCATGTTCTCTTTGGGTGGCTGTTCGTGCACCATTTCCTCCTGTCTGTATTCCTCCTCCTGCTGTTGCTGCATCGCTGCACTGCGCGCTTCCTCCCTCCTTCTGCGTCGCCTCTCAGCCTTCTTCTGAATAATCATCTGGAAGAAATGCAATATTTTACGCATAAGACAATATACTCTTATTTTTTTAATCAAAAACTATACTTGGAAAAATTTCCACTATAAATTCTAGTAACAGTGTACCACTGAATCAAAAAAAATTAATTAAAAATAATGGGAGCACCATATTTCATTCTGAAATTTTAAACGACACAGCCAGTGCGACTGCAAAGGGGCCAAATTCGTGTCTGATAATTAAACTTGCACGCATCAATATCTGACAAAACCACAAAAGTAATAAAAGGGACCCAGTGTGACTAATTATATTGTAAACCACAAATGATTTGTCTTTTTTAAGGTCATTACATATAAAATCAACTTAAAGTGTTTATCAATAATGCTCACTTAAATCAGAATAGAAGTCAAAATAACACTTGATGAAAGCATAGAAACAATAACATACTGAACCCCTGATTTTCCCAAACTTAACTTGCAAACCTCCCCACAATTATAATTTACTATCAAAGGTATGAAGAGAAAGGAAACCTTTCTTTTTTATTCAATATTGTACCAAAGGCGCAGCCTTATTTCAATTCTATACTGGTTTCATTCTTTGTAACAGAAGGATACATTGGGAGATCTAGCAAACATTAAAGCCTTATATTGCCAACTTAAAAAGGGCTGATATACCATAAAACATTACTTACTTTTTCACCATTCAACATACTCAGATACATCTGTACTTTTAAAAGAACAGTAAAACAAACTAACAAGATAATGTAACTACTTCAGGGTTTGATTCTATTGGATCTTTCGCAAGTTGATTCCCAAGTGACAGGAGCTACTCACCTCATACAACTTGCTGCGGTACTCATCTACAGTTAGCTGAATGTCATCACTAAGGGGAGGAACTACATCAAAATTAAGGCTGATCTCCCCAGCTGGGTTGTGAAACCTGAAAGACCCAAACAGAAATCATCACAACATGTCATAAAACCAAAGCAGGAATGTCACGATGCAAAAAAGAGAAATTTTCTACTCACTGTCTTAAAAAAGCACAACAGACCAAAAACCAAAAAGATGAAAAGCTATATTGTCTGCAAATGAAGTCAGATGGGTGCACGGTTAACTCAGTTGGAATCATGCTCGACAATGGAGCGCATGATTCTCGTTCGAGTCCTTAATAGCCATTGTTTAACTTTGGTTGTTTTGTAGAGGTTTCAAGGCTCTCAACCAAATTGGCCCAGCCTAACCTGAGATTGGTGTTAAATTCAAAAGCCTCCACCTCTGAAATGGACTGTACTGAAGGGGGCATTAGACTCTTTCACTTACACTTTACGAATTCAACCACCATTGATCACTCACCTCTGAACAAAAGGATGTCGGAGCGCCTCATCCGCTGTTATTCTTTTGTCGGGGTTAAAGTGTAACAACTTTTTCATCAGGTCAGTTCCATCAGCAGGAGAGTCAGGCAGCAAGTCGTCAAAGGACTTCCTGTGTCTGACGAATCAAAAGAAGGGGTTAGAAAAAGAATGAAGACGAGCACTTCAACTGCACAGGTTACCAAGTGTACCCTTCTAATTCATTTCTTTTCCAAAAGAAAAAAAAAGCACAAAGAATTCACTTTAAGTATGAACAGTGAACAAAGAAAAACAAGCACAATCCTTGATTCCTCCACTAAATGATGGTACATTCAAATAGCAAAAAATACTCTCTGTAGTTTTGTTGGTGTTTTTTTTTTTATAGTAGAGGGTTATATGGCGCTCGCAACTGCATAAGGTCATATGAGCTCAAGGGGGGTGGGTGTCAACAGAGAAGTCTTTACAGGGAATCAGACTTAGACTGCTCACCTCTCTAGCTTCAACAGCACAAGGTCTGCTTCGACTATCAAGGCACCCCAAAATAGCAGGTCACAAGAGAGTGACAAACATACAAAAAAAGTAGAGGGAAATGACAATAGTAAGGATCAGGAAAGAAAAAGCTGCAGTTCCCTGTTGTAGATCAGGCATAGTTATGAGCGTGACATGAGTCAGCCCATTTACAATTCTACTATGCTTGAACAAGAAATATCCCCCCTTTAGGAATGGCCTAAAGACACTACAGTCAGTGGCACTGCCCCAGGGGTTTTTCTGTAGTTTGAAGGACAAAACTATCTGGCACACAAAAAACACTGCCAATACAGGTAAAAATATCATACTTCATTCAGCATTTGTGGCAGAAATAAAAGCTTACCTTCCAGCTGCTGATGCTGCTTTCTCTAATACTGATGCCCCATACGAGGATTTCAAACTGTCTATATCTGAAAAACATCAAATCAAGGCATATCTGTAAGATAACCCGCAGGAAAAATTCAAGCTCTCTAAATTTAAGAGCTTAAAATCTATGTTTATTTATACACGTCTTTACATGCTGCACAACAACTTTTACCTTCCTGTACGAAGAAAAAAGAAGCTAATATTGTTATAATTTAACATAAGTGTTCTGACAAACAATACGTATACAAGGTAAAAACCAAATACATTTTCAAAAGGAAACTGTCCATAATATTACAACTGTGCAAAATATAAATTGTGAGATACTTTCCAAGCATGTAACTGAAAAAATGCACTGCAGTAGAACATTTTATAAAAAAGTAAATGTTTATCCGACACTCTTTGACACTACAAAACATGCCACATGTCACTGAGACTGCAGCCATAAAACAAATCCTTCAGATTAGAAGTTGGGGTAAAGCAGTATTCCTCTTGCTCCTTTTTCTCTTGAAAGTATTATCAATTCTCCCACTGAAAAAGCTCAAGGGTATAAAATTAGATATCAGCACAGAATTTTGACTTTTCATTTTCACTTTCATTAGAGTATTTCAGCGAGATGTATCCCATTTAGCATAATGAAATAAAACAATCAACTTGAAAACTGTTTTGCTGAGTGTGGACCTCCCATTACAATCATAAGACAATCCATTAAAAACTTTTTCAGGTGAGTGAGTACCTACCACTACATCGGTCCTTTCGGAGATGGACGTTAACCTCATAACCTAAGAGTGGTAGTAGTGGCGTTAAACCTATACTACTTACCACTACGTGAGGGCGGTGGTATGGAGCCCATGATACGCTCTATCTGGTTCAGGGTTGAGGAACCTGGAAACAGTGGTTTTCCCAGCAACATCTCACCAAGGATGCAGCCCAAGCTCCACATGTCAACCCCTTTAGTGTAACTGCAGAGGAAAATAGAACATAAACAACCAAATGCACAGCTTTGGGCTTCCTAAGTTGAGCAACTGTTTTTGGCAGAATAGCAAACATATTTTAAACAGAAGCAAATTAAGACTGAGAAATGCAGAAAAAGACGAGGACAACCACAGTAGAATGTCCATTAACCACAACTTAAAAACTCAGATGGGGAGTGAGTGGGTAGTAAAAAAAAAAGAGCAGAAAGGAGAAAGAGGGGTTGGGGGGGGGAGGGAGAAGTGAAGAGGAGAATTAGCAACAAAACAATGAGAGAGGCAAAGAGAGGATAAAGGACAAAGCAGCAGTAAAAGACTAAGACTTAAGTCAATGTTAACACAATAAAAAAAAAAACACGCATACTTTTTCATCCTTCCTTACATATAGACCCGGATGACACTTGACAAAGAAAAACACAGAAGGCAAATAACATCAACTCACACAAATGCACGAGTCAACAAGCGAAACCCCAAAGCTGCCGAAATTCTGACAACAACATAGAAACTGTACACAAAATCAGCACAAACATATCAGAACACAGCAAGAGACATCTAATGCCTTACCGGTGTGAAGCAAGCAAAATCTCTGGAGCTCTGTACCATCTTGTAGCAACGTACTCGGTCAAGTTTGGATCACCAGCCTCATCCATTGAAATTTGAGTTAAAGAACGAGCCAGACCAAAGTCACACAATTTTACCACACATTCACTATCCAAGAGAATGTTTGATGGCTGAGGAGACAGATTGGTTTAAATTTGAAACTGCTTATTACTGTTTTCATCAGATAGCATTCAAGATTCTCATGAGATAACCACAGCCCTACCTCTGTTGAACATGGATCAAACCTATAGTTAAGTTTAGTACTGTATTGTTTACTTCTGACCTGTACTCCTATAGAGAGAAGAACGTTTATAGTTATATATAGTTAGCCACAGCTTAAAAGATATAGCTGTCTTAAAAATCATTTTGCATGAGGACAACAAAATAAAAAGACAAACTGAAGGGTATTTTGAGGAATCCTACTTTCTCAATAAGTCGATTCCCACAAATTTGTGGACTAATGTCTTTGATGCTTCAAACAGAGCCTATAATGTTCAATCAAAAAATCTCAAAGACTAAATATGTATGGTCAAAAATTCTCACCTTCAAATCTCTGTGAATAACATTACCACTGTGAAGGTATTTTGTCGACTTGAACAACTGGTACATGATGTAACGCTTATGTACATCTTTCAAAATATTGCCCCGCTTTATGACATTATGCAAGTCTGTTTCTGAAATAAAATAAAAAAGACAAGTATGACAAAAGTGTTGCAAACTTACCAGTATTTCACTGAACATGTCAGTCAAATCTCTGAAATAATTACTTTCCACTTCAGTATGTCCACACATCTTCCATACCCATTAACAGACTACCTTTCTTTATTTGTACAGAATAAACAAGGAGGCCTGCCCTCCTTAAACTTTCAACAACCTAATTGTTATTAGAGTGCAGCATTCACTATGGAGCTTCTAGTTCTTTGTCCTCCTCTTAACAAAAAAATAAGCTGGGATTTTACCTCCCCAAGGACACGATATGTGAAAACATATTCAGTATCAAAGTAGGTCATATACATGAGCAGCAAGAACTCCCTTCTAAATGAAAAAGCACTATGAGGCGACTTGGAAAATTCACTTTATACAGATGAACTGATGAAAACATGCTTGATAAAGAAAAACACAGAAGGTGATCTGCATTATTTTAGCTTAAATTGAGCAGATGAGATCACATTGACTCTTCTTCAGGGTCATTATGGGCTGATAGAACCAAGACAGCTGGAAGAAATAGTAAACTGATTTAAGAAAGTAAGACCAACTTCAAGACTATTTACCCCTGCATCCTTAGTCTTAGCATATGCATAACAAAATGAAACTTAAAGACACTGGTACTAATTTCATAAATAGAAATGTGATTTTAAAAGAAATCATACATTCAACAACAATAATAACATACTAACCCATGAACTCAAACACAAGATAAATATCTTTGTCATTCTCTGCTTTGATCACATTGTGTAGCTTGATGACATTGGGATGGTCACCAAACTCTTGTAGGAACATAATCTCTCTAAACGTCCGCTGAGGAAAGAAAGGGGTAAAGATGTCACAAAAATCATAAAGGACACAAATCATGAAAACTGGCACCTCACAAGCAGATAAACTGAAGTGTAGGTAAACTCAATATCAACTTGAGAAATCAATTTGTCCATCTGGAACTTAGATAAAGTTTCAAACAAAGCAAGAACAGGTATAGTCATAAAGGCTTGTGATCCAGAGAGAAGACATGCAAAAAAAAAAAATGCCCAAAAGAAAAACCAAATTACCTGTGCATCTGTCTGGTTCCTAAAAGCATCGAATATCTTTTTAACAGCCACAACTTCCCCAGACCTCCTGTCTATGGCCTTCCAAACAATTCCATACGCCTAGTGAGGAAAAAAAGATAAAAATCGTCAATGAGGATAAGACATGTGTATACATGAAACTGTTTCACAGTTGCTTCAAGACAATTTTTTTTAAAAAGGGAATACAGTAAACAGGTACAAGTATTTAAACTATTTTACTGGCAATAAAAATATCAAATATTATCACAGCAAGCACATTCCTTGGTTGAAACTTCATGCATTGCACAATGGGATCCTCCAAGTCCAAGGTAAGTTGTTCCGCGGTGAAACACCTGCAGATCTACCAGTAAAAAGCCATTTTTAAAAATGTTTATATTATAAGTGCATCACAAAAGTAGTGATGTCAAGATATACAACTCACAATCCTGAAAACAAAAACAGGTCTATATGTAACTGCTAGGTAAGCATGAAAATGCAAATATAATTACTTATCTTTTTAAACTATAGAGCTTAACTGCAAAATTTCTTCCCCATCTGTTGATTTAATTACATTTGCGAAGTGGCTAGCCTGAGTAAGTACGGCTAGACTGCCAGTCTACCCGTACTTAGATCTATGTTTGGCCAGGTATCGACTCGAACCTGTTGAGTACACAGGTCTCATTAGACTTGATCTAGTAGTTCTTCAGGTTTAAATAATGCAAGTCAGTAAGGCACCTTTTGGTTTTGTCTGAAATACAAATACTTTAGGCTTTGCAAACTACAAATTTCATTTACAATTCAGCCATCAAGTACGGCTAGCCTGCCAGTCTAGCCATACTTATCTTAGGCCTTATTAACATTAGAAAACAGGAGGTTTAAAATACATCCACTGTCATTAAGACACGGTTTCGTCTCAAATACAAATACTTTAGGTACTGCAAACTAAAAATTTATTTACAATTCAGTACGCCTTTTTTTATGGTCAGTCTAGCCATCTTATTCATATTAAGAATAAGTACGGCTAGCCCAGCTGTCTAGCCGCCATTAAGTACGGCTAGCCTCTTCCTTACATTTGCGTCCTGTGGTCCTATGGTCAATGATCATCGATATATGTGCACAAGGCAGTGCTGAATATTTACCCAAAAATGCATGCAATAGCTTAATACATATTATATTCTGAGAGAGCATTATATACAGACAAGACAAATCTGCATTAGCAGGGGTGTGTAATGATACAAGAACTGCAATAGGCCATGACTATGACGCAAAGGGAAATATGCAACAAAAGTTACTTTTAGGCAGGGTGCATTTCTCATAAATGAAATTATGAAACAGTATGAACTTAAACTGCCCGAGCTTTTCAGGAATCAGTCCCCATTTAAAAGAGGATAAGGCTAACGACCTCTTATTCAATTTAAGCCTATGTGAATGTGCCACAGCCACAGCATGACAATCACATCTTCTAAAACCTAGGATAGGAATAAAACAAAATGAATTGAATATGTCGTGTTCTAGTTGAGTACTTCCACAGAAATTCCCTGTTTACAAGTAGTAGTCGCTGTTAGAGTTTTCAAATTAGCATCAGGTAGGGTATGCTGCAAAAATGCATGCCGATCACAAATATGATAATAACAGCTGAGGGATTAGAACCAAACTTGTTATGACTGGTAGATTTACAGCAGGGTCAGAAAGCTGAATGCCAACTAAAAAAGATTGCAACGAGAGATGTAAGACAAGAAAAAAGCATATGTGTACTATGGAATCAATGTTCACTTACTCCTTTTCCAAGGCGCTTCTTTATTTCGTACTTTTTGGTGATGTGCGGCTCTATTTCGGAGCTCATGGTGGACACTTATAAAGGAACGCTAAGCCGACATTAATTTTGATCTGAAGGGCGGAAGTGGATCTTTGAAGAATGTCAATACCAACGGGATCTAGTTCCACACACTTTACTTTGCAACAGAATTAACGGACTTCAAACTGCAAGATAAATAGTATTTTCAGGACAATATGATTGATTATGCACTCCAAAACGAATATTACTAGGAATGTTTCCTTCTTCTAAATGGATTTCCCATGAGTAGTGATTTATCAGTAGTGAATTCTTTCATTCCATTGCCAAAATGTGACGTCAACATAATGTGTGTAAGCATGTGTTGTTGCCATGGTTCAATACCGGAACCATAATAAATCGAAATCGAAAGTAGCAAATGAGCATGTATACTTGTTTTCAGTCCAAATTGTTATGCTCCATTGTGAAACGTGGTGTTTATCCAAGCGAGTTGCGCTTTGTGAATGGGGCGACACATTGTTCCTTTCTTTTCCTCCAAGTCGTTTGTTACCATGGGCACAATGTGACTCCAGTCTTTAACGCTAAAATGAGTAATAAATGTACTCCGAACAGTATATTAATGAATGCCGCTATTGAGTTACGAGGG
>NW_004797661.1:36392-37582 GCF_000002075.1 Aplysia californica
ATTTGTTTGGCAGTTTCCCTGCTCCTGCTAGGAATTCCAAGAAAGATCCTGCAAAGAATTTAGATTAACAGGATTCTTTTTTTAAACGTTTGCTACTGGGAGGCAAACTGGCGAATTTCCTTAATTTATTTGATCTCGAAAGAATTTGAAAGAAGTAGGCCTACAATCAGAAAGAGGGCACCTTGGACATATATGCATAGACGTTAATTAAAGCTTATGAACAGTGCTTGCCTACCTGTGCGGCATTGTCCACTGGTGGGTGATTTGGTAATTATTTTTTTGGGGGTGGGCGCTCCTGGGATCATCGGAGTGACAGGTATTTGTAAAACCGAAAAAAAAAAAGGTTGACAGGCACTGCTTAAGAACCTCCAGCAAAATCATGTAGGGGGGCCTACCTATTGATCCCAAAAAAAACTTTACCCGCGGGTTTTTATGGATCATGGATGTCTCCGAGGGAAATGTTTTTTGGGGTCCCCTAGTAAGCTTACATACTTGCAGATTAAAATGTCCTCTTCTCATTTCCACAGGGTACCATGCAGAAAGCCTCTGATTTTTGTTTTGTTTAGTTTGTTGTTGTTTTGTTTTTTTTGGGGGGGTGGTTGTTGTAGTTTTTTTTTTTTTTTTTTTTTGGGGGGGGGGGGGGAGTGTAGTACTGCTTTTTAAAAATTGTTACTGTATTTAGGTTTAAGATCTTTGTAAATGAAAATGTGTTCCCTGACTCATCCATTTCAAGATGTATAATTTTCTAAAATTAGATCTTTCGTATATTTTTTAAGCTGTTGTAAGGCCTGGCTGTTCAAATATTTTTTTTCCATTAAATTCAGAATATCAGACATTTGTTATGAGTAACCGTTTTATTATTTTACTTTTTCTTTAAAATTAAACCAACGCGGGGCTCTCGTGGTCTAGAAGTTACTTTGTTCGCCTCTCACTGAAATAGGCCCAGCTTCGAAACCTGACAGCGATCGACGGAATTATTCTTCTCTAAAATGTTCTCCTTTCACCTTTAGTGTAACTGCAGAGGAAAATAGAACATAAACAACCAAATGCACAGCTTTGGGCTTCCTAAGTTGAGCAACTGTTTTTGGCAGAATAGCTACCTTAGAATTATAAAGTTCTATCGGCTCAGTACCTAGTTTTGACAAATTATTTGACGTTAAAGATTTTGACTTTTAAAAAATGTTAAGCTT
>NW_004797661.1:38334-85748 GCF_000002075.1 Aplysia californica
GCTGACAAGTGTGAATGTGTATTGTATTTACTATACTATGTTGCTGCAAATTTCTCTTAGTGAAGATGAATTAACTGTTATCTTAATTTTTATTATTATCTTGCAGGGGTGCATTTCATTATCAAGTAACAGTGTAGACATAATAATAACATAAAAAGACTCTACTTTCCTCTTTTACTACATGTACTACTACTACTATCTTTTTCACTTCTTTGCCATTGTAAGTAACTACAGGAAGAAAACATAATCTGTTATTTCTACAATCTTTTCAGACAAACTATTATCATCACATCTTTATGAGGTACCACGGATTTATTCCAGTGAACGTTATTCTAAGTCATGTAAACTTAAATAATTTTTGTTGCCATGATTTGAATCCATGAAAAAAAAAAGTGATTTCTCTTTGATATTGCGCTTGTTGAGGAGTTTTCTCAGTCTCCATCAGTAAAGCAAGTACAGATGATAATTCAAGGACTCAGCCAGTCTTACACTGTACAGTATTTACTGTGCTGAAAAAGGTGTAAACAAAAAAAAATTCAAACAGGCACAATGTCCACCAAACCTTTCTCCATTCTTCGATTGTGCTCATTTCCAAAAATTCACATACAGAAATTCTGCCAACAACATCAAGGGCTGGTCAGCAAAGAATGAAAACAGTAGAGTCTTTGCCAGGTTAAGCAGACAGAAAGTAGGTGGATATAGAAAGAGACACACAGAAGGGGAAAAAGGGGGATGAGGGGATACAAGTGCTAAAGGAGCCTACGTTTCACATTTATACATTTATTGTTTGACAATGACGAGGTATGTCTTGACTTTTCAGTCCTAACTTTCTCATCCTCACCCTCAGCAAGTTTCATTCTCAGTCTCTAATCGCATCATTCGTCTTTCCTCCCTCTGCTCTTTTCTCATTCTCTAAATGGCTTCTTCTTTTGGGAGTATTTAGAGGCATGTTTGTAACTTCCAACATTACTTCCAACATTACTAAGGAATCGTGTGGGTGGTTGGCGGGTGCTCTGATGTGGTTTGCTTTTTCTTTCCTATCAAACATCTATGGTCCTTATCTCCCCTCCTTCTTTTTTATGTTTGTTACTCTCTTGTAACACCTCTAATCTTCTGGCGCTCATATGGCCTTATGCGGTTGCGAGCGCCGTAAAACCTCTACTAAAACCAAAGGAATCGTACTGCTACAACAATGTAGGCCTATGTGTTTCGCCTGTTTTACCAAAGGAAAGTCTCAAAGGGAATTCAAAGGAATTATAAACAGAATATTAGTTTTAGTAAGAGTTTAACAGCACTTGTAACACAATAAGGTCATATAAGTACCGAAGACTAGAGGTGGTACAAGAGAGTAACAAACACAAAATAGAAGTTTTAGTTTAGAATGGGGTTTTACGGCGCTCGCAACTGCATAAGGGCATATGAGCGCACAAAGTAAGTTGTTTTTTTCTCAACAGTTCATTTTCTCGGCTTGATACTGGTCAATATTTCTATTTTAAAAATTTTAATACGCTAAAAATTGAGTGTAAATAGGCTTTATATTTAAATTTAAATTTAAAACAACTTTCTAAATAACACTTTAAAATTTTCGAACAATCTTTTTTATAACTTTCCATAAAGGCCAATGGCCTTTATAAAATCTAAAATTCTGTTGGGAACAACGACAGAAAAAATATCTTGTTATTTTGTGCTTTTAAAGTAGGCCTATTTCCTTCGGGTCTCTCCGAAGTCTAGACATTCGGTTAAAATGTGTCTAATGGTAAAATATGTGTTACTTCCCACACAGAACAGCTTCTCATCTCCCTGAAGGAGGTATTTGTCTGTTAGGGCCGTGTGTCCGACGCGTAATCGAGTAAAAATGACTTCGTCTATTCTGGAGAGGTCTGAAGGATTTCGCGGTCCCAGTTTGGGTTTAATATTGTGGAGTTTGCTACCCGTCTGTTTTTTCCAGTGGCTCTCCAAGACTGGAGGAAATACAAAATAGAAGGAGGGTAGAAAAGGATGACAGATGTTTGATAGGAAAGACGGAGCAAACCACACCAAGCACCCGCTAAAAAGAATTTATACAGCTGAAGCATTTGTAATATTCCCATGTGAAATATGGCACCTTAATTTGAATAATCGTATACTTATAAAAAAGATAAATGATTATCAACACAACCATAAATATATATACATTACACACACGAAAGGCTGGACATTTATTGTCAATTTCTTTTTTTTTTTTTTTTTTATTGTACAGCTCATGAAACTGAAATACAAAACGCAAAAAAATGCAAAGCAATAGTGACATCATAAGACAACACATTGTATCCTAGCATCCATTCAGACAACAAGTACCCGTTCATCTTATCAGTTCAACAAAAAGTTATTTACACTCACAAACAGAAAAACTTCAAACAGACACACAACCATGGCAGAAAGGTTTTCACCAAGGCAAATAAGTTTCGCAAATCCCCTGAAACAAAATAATTACGCGTCAGTAGGAAGGCAAGGAAGCAATCCAAATATCAAGCAGAGAACTTTCAATATGAATTTTTTAAAGCGATATTTAGACATATTGATGTTTTGCTGAAACTTCCTTTACACTGGAAAGCAGATGGAAAACATAATATACAAGGCAATTTCCAAGGAATTACATTTTTTTTTCTGTGTCCCCTTAGCATCATTTGAACACATTTAGATTAGAACATTCCTTCTTGCTTTCTGCATCACTTTTCTTGCCACTGCACAGTCGATTGCACTCCACATGACATCAGGGCAACTCCTCCGCGGCTAGCACCCCAGGATGAAAAGCTCAGTTCAAAAGTTATAACAGAAAGTCGCTGAACATCTGTACCTTCTTGAAGTACTCAGGACTCAAGTGTAGATCACTGGTTAAAAAAATTAAATATATCAGACAATGATTTGTGTTTACTTGTACACACAAAGAAAGAGATTTTCAGTAAAACAGTGAAGGAGGGGGGAGAGATAAATAATACAATAGACAGGGGGACATTATCTTCTTTCCAATACCTGAAAGATTTTTAAAAAATTTCTATGCTGAAAACAATACAACCACAGGCCTAATAAAATGTCTGTCATCACTTTAAAAAAACAAAAAAAGAAACAACAAAAGAAAAGAGAAGAGAAAGCATCTCAGCACATTCCTCATGTGCAACAAATACAAGAAGGAAACAACACAAAATTATTCTCCTCTTGTGTTTCAAACAAATGTTGCTAACCACAAAGGCATTGGGCTTGGGCCCTTTTCCTCAAGATGTCATTATCTGATCTAACCAAAGAACTTGACTCATAAGAATGCAATATTAATTGATATAAAGGATCCTCTGTTTCCATTTGCTGAGAGCTTCATACAAATATATATATATATATAATATATATATTTCTACACAGTTCTTCTCATTTCCCCCTAGCTTCCAGTCAGGGCAAAGAATTAACCAAAACTAACATGTCTGAGAGTGCAAGGCTGGTACCAAACAAAGACAAAGGGACATAATATTTTTTTTAGTGCAACATCGTTGTCAATGATAATACAATATTTTTGAAGAAAATGTTCTAATATATGATTTATGAATATATAGGCATAGGCTGCCCAAGGACATGACAGACTGGTCTTATTTCTTTTCCATCTTTGTCATTCCTAATCAGATCTCAGCAAATTGCTGTGACCTTATTGAAAATTTAGCTTATTGTAAATTTATTTCGCCGCGTGCCTATCGATGTATGTTAGAAGATTGTTAACGAGATGGGCTGCTTCAGACATGCCTGCTAGAGCCAACTTGCTCTGAAAGGATACAACATCCCAGCAGACAGATGAGGATACTCGACAAGACTGCCCCATGAGAATCAAAAACACATGTCTTCTGCGTGCCACAACAAAGAGCATAACGATCACACCATGATGCTGGTACATATGTGTGAATCCAAAAAAGACCAAGTCTGGAAAAAGAACATGTCCAAAAGGCAGTGAATTCTTCTGGAGCAGTCATATAGATTTACGTGAAATGAGACCAGAGAACAAAAGACTAAAACGCTTACTGTAAGTGTTGTCTGTAGGTGTTGACCACGCGGTATATGGCGGTGCGGGTCACAGAGTGTAACCTGTGAGGTAAGGAGGCATCTGGCACGTCCTCCGAGGCTGCATGAGATCTTCGAACCACACTGGTGCATTTGAAATGCTTCTCTATAGCCTGCGTAATATAAATGATTATAGAAGAATTAAGAGGTGATGCAGTAATGAAATGATCAGTACCAACCGAGCACGTTTAGAAGCTAAAAAAAATCACCACAGTTTGAAATCACAATTGTCAATAATTACTTGTTACTTGTATTTTCACATTTGTATTTTTTGATAAAATACCCGGTTTAAATATCTAGATCTAGATCTCTAGATTTCTACGTAAAAATGACTGAAGCGCACAATGCTGTTTAACTTTGTTCACTTCAAATAACTTTTGCCGTTGTGACTTGCGAAATCCTAGTGCGATGCGATAGCCTTTTGATTTGTTTTCATTTTCAACCTCACCCTTGACCTCTGGCCTTTGACAAGGGCCTAGTCACTTAAAATATTTGACTTTACGAAAAACGAGCCATAGACTATATTGACAGCCTGACACAATCGTGACCTGGTGAACTCCCCATAAACCCAGCGGCATGGCCACAGGCAGTGTGCGTGCCGCTTCCCGAGTCTGCTAGGCTATTTTCTGCCTTCTATGACACAAAATTAACAACAGATGATTTTAATGTGTTTGCTTCATTCAAATCCATGAAAGTATAAAAGAAGAGGTAAACTAATGGTACAACAAATATAAAAACTGGAAAAAGTTTTCTATTTTCAATTTCTTATGACACAAAATTAACAACAGATGATTTTAATTCGCTCACTTCATTCAAATCCACCAAAGTATATATGAGAGTTGGGAGAAAACCCTGAACCACCCCATACTTGTCCTCAGTGAAGGACCATGATGCAACTTGGGACAATCCTGGAGACAAAATAGAAATAGTAGACATGATAAATCAATTTTCAATGAGAAAAAAGCAACCCCAAAACCACATTACGACAACAAATTGTCCCTATTTGTCAATGTAGACAGACAGACAGACAGATTGATAGTCCCAGGCACAATTCTGGATCTCTAGTCATCAAACGTGTCAGTCAAAATCTATCATGTATGTTTTGTTGTTATACATACCATGATGTATTGACCTTCATATAAACAGTTACCTAAAATAAATCGTAATTTTATTCAAGAACAAAACAGGAATGAATCAGGCAAGTTTCACAGCCTTCTGTATTAATGCTTTCCATGACAGCAAACTTATTAATAAACCTAGTATTACACTATTGTACAAGGTGGCTGGGGGTATATGAGGAAAAGATGGGGGGTAAGATACCATTCAAATCAATTCAAATTGTGAAATGAATTTCAGTTCTATTAAACTTGGTGATGAGTGTTTGACTAGATAAAAGAAGTCAAATTATATATACTGTCAAACTTGTCAAAGACAACCACCCATTGTCAAGGAGAAAAGTGGTCATCATAGACAGGTAGTCCTCTGGGACAATGTCATTACATTTTTAAAAGAAGTATTGGGGGGGGAGTGGGAAGTGGTTGATTGTACAGGTGATTTTGTCTTGGACAAGTGGTCATTAGAGCAGGTTTTGACAGTATATTGGTAGTTGAGACTTTTATCTCATTTTTCATGAGTTGAAATACATGGCAAAACCAAATAATAGTGTGTTCTGCACAAAACTAAAAAAAAAACAAAAAACTTTTACTAGAATAGAACTTACCTTCCACAGCCCACATGTGCATTTGACAGGATGCAAAGAGACATCTGCTGTCAGTGTCTGGGTTTTCTGCAGTGAGTTGTGTGATGAAAGGTAGACTCGACAATGTGGCTTTGATCTGTGAGAGAAGAGTATTTTGGAAAGACTACAAAACCAAAGCCATGGCTGATGATCAACTTTCCCTTATCAATATGCGCAGTGCGGCATTGTGAGAAGACCTGTCACGAGATGCATGGTGAAGTTCTGAGACAAGATTGACATAAGACCAACAAAGTGAACTGTCAGCTTCCCAGGAAACTGAGATTGCTTCAGAATGCTATCAGGTCTGCTGGGGTAATAATATAGATTGTAAAGCGCATAAAAGTTTGCTGACGGGAATTTGCGCTATATAAAAGCTATGGATTATCATCTAGTCTCTGTATTCACGCATTTTGGAAATGCAAAATTTCAGGCAGGAACTCTTGCAAGAAGATGACAATGAAGCAGAAGGTTGAGCATCATTTTTCAAAGTAAAGAAACTGGAACACAAAGTTTAACTACAAAGACAAGTTTTCTCACAAGGCTACATATTTAACATAGTTTAATTATATATTTCAACTATGAATAGGTCAAACAAAGTAGAAACTCATACATTAAATTATATGACACTGTTTGGAATTGTTAAAATTATAATTCATAAAATCTTGGGATGTCTGTTAAAAGGATCTAAAAAAAGAAGAAAACATAAATTATGTGTCACAACACGGTAGAATCAGGCGCTTGTCAATTTTTAGACATGTTGAGATATTGGTATCATTTTAAAGCTTGTTCATTTGCCTTGCTTTCGGTGAAAAAAAAAAACTCATATATCATGAACAGAAGTCGAGATATTTGCGATTGAAGGAGGTGGGGGTCACCTGGTTTCAGAGGTAAAATTAGCGAGAAAGTGGCTGCCAAAGTTTGGTGACTTCCAAAGCTTGAGAGTCCTTAAAAACTGCAAATTTACATTTTTTGTGCCTTAAATCAACATTTTTAAATAAAATCCACACAGAAATGTGTTTTTACATGGATCTTAGGGGAGTCGAGTCAAAAAACAAAAATTCGATAAAAATTGCCAAATGGACAGAAAAATGTCAGTTTCTCCGATTTCATTATTTTGACGAGTGCCCGATTTCACCACGATGCCGCATAAATATTTTTCATCAACGTAACTTCTTCAAATTTTTTTAAACACCGGAATAATCTTTTAGATAAAACCGATATGCGCTGAAACAGGACATAAAACATCTCATTACCTCTAGACTGCCGTTGAACTTTGACACAACACCCTTGCTTGACCCCAAAGCATCTTTCAGGAACTACCGTCTTTTAGCAGCCACAATTACACTGAACCCATAAGACTTTCAGGGTCAGGAGAGCATTTTGTATCAACTAGAAAGCAGTTATTCTAATTTATAAGAACCCAATAGACTTGAAAAAGCTCTTCAGTTCCTTTGGACTTCTTCAGAATCCCCAGTTCAAGCTCCAAACACACACACACACAGTAGTGACCATTACTTACCTTTGAGAGAGAATGGCTTGCTTGTGCTTCTGTTTGATTATTATTGGAGGGGTCTCCTTAGGAAAAAAAGATGAAAAAGAAGAAAAAAAAAGCACGTTATTTGTAGATAACACAGCCAATCTTTCTTGCTACATTTTCCACTGATTTTTTTCCCTCTACAACAGAACCAAATGGGTCCATTGTCTACTGGCTACATCAAATATTTGTTCACAATATCAACTAGGCCTACTAACTCACTTCATCAAGTATTTGATTTACTAGGTTTAAAGTTTTTCCTCAGACTCATTTTGCATTTTAAAAAATACCTGACTAATGCCCTTCCTGCTCAAACTCAAGAGACAAGACAGAGGACAATAATTTGCTTTGGGTTGCTACCCATGACAGTGACGAATAAAGTAGACAGAGTGCCCCTTACTGAATGAACAATCCCCCCCCCCTCCTCCCACTCCCCACACACACACACACTCAAGTCAAATTTAGCTCATCCTCAAGATACACACAGCCCTCCAATGGAAAAAAGGTTTTCCAAAGGAGTCACTGTGAAGCCATGTGAGCCTTTGTTTGGGTGGAAAACAAGACTATACATACAAGTTTAACCACAAAGGTAGCAACAATAGGAAACTTATACTCAATGATGTCTGCAAAATTGCCAAATAACTACAAAAAAGCCTAAATCAATCTTTATATATTTCAATAATTGTGCAGTACCTTTGCTGTTGGCCCCGTCTGAGTCCAAATTGGAAGAAAACAGAAAGGGACTTTTTGAGACTTCTGCAAAGAGAAAATATTCATGAAAAAAAAAATTAGTTTCAATACTAGAGCGTACTAAGTATCAAGTTGAATGTACATAGTTCACAATTCAACAACTAGATTTTAGCAACAGAACATTTCCATTATTTTATTCCGAAAATCATGTTATAGTAAATTAAAAATGAAATCTCATAAACTATAGTCGTTGCAGACAGGAGTTCACACGCACAGAAATAAGTTAGGTTAATTGAATTCTTGATGGTAAAACACACAATTTCTTGACTGGCTGCACTGCCAGACTCAAGGTAACAACAATCAAAACCAACTGTCCATGGACAAAAAAAACTACTCGTAAAAGTGGGAATAATAGGAGAGATGGTCATAACTGTTACTGCAATCTTTGGTCATACACTAAGCCAGTTCAAGAAGAAAAATGAAATAACTTTCAAGCAATGAACTGGGACAGCAGTACGCACCAAACTAACTGATTACCTCAACTTTGAGAAGACACTGGGTAAATTTTAAGACACAAGAGAGACCCTTTCAGAACAAAATACAGTTCAGTCCACTTAAAACTTAAAATGAAACCTGCGAGACTGGTGGATTTTCTTCAGTTTAATTGGGTTTTTGGTTTAGAGAGGATGTCCAAATGGATGAAAAGAAATAAACTGGGGATTTAATTTTCTTTCAGCTTACCACACTTTTCGGATTAACAATGTTCGGTTTATGCAATCCCCACTGTACCTTCATTAGCCATCTGGTTCTGGCCCGCCACAGCCACCCGTGACATTATCAAGCGATTGGCATCCTGTATTTTCAGGGTCAGCTCTCTGGCTATGTGCAGTGCAGTACGGCTGACGGCCATCCACACCCGGGGGTGACCACCCGGTTGACTTAAGCTGAACAATTCTTGTCTGCGCTGCTTCGAGTGCCGAGACAGCAAACAGAAATCATAAAAGGCCAAATGCTGGAACAAAAGATTTTGATTTTATGTAGGAGGCTGATAGCATGTTTTTTTAATATAATGCAAAATTTGAAACACTCATAAACTCATAAGCTTCAACATAACGAAAGGGAGAGCAAATACAAGAAGCCTCATACTCCCTTGTGAAAAACAAAGTTTATGCAAAAATATAAAAAAATCTCTTGACGGTTAAAAAAATGTGATTGTCTTAAGATACAAAACAGTCGAAACAGGGAAAAACCAAACACCATTCTGGAATTAAAAAAGAGCAGTGAAAATCTTTTTTTCCATAGGCTTGTGATATCTGAATACCTAGTCACTACATTTTCCAAACCAATACCGATTCATTTTCAGCATTAATATGGCCTTCTATGCAAGTGCAGAAAGATTACCTCATCATTTCAGCAAAAATAAGACATCAAAATAGAAAATACTGTAATGCATTTTCCTTTTTTCATTGTTATAAGTTAAAATCAATAATGATGACAAAGTTGTTAAATTGAATATGTTGAAACAAATCAATAGCAATCATGTATTGTTTCTGCAAACAAAACAGTTGAAAGTTGACAGACTACACCCTCGTCTACACACACACTGCTCTTACTTTGCCCATTTCAGAGCTTCTTTTGAAAGGCAAAGACTTTTCTTCTTAGCTCTGCATCTCATGGACAGATATTGGCAATGTAGTGCTCAGTGCATGGGGGTGAGGGGCAGCAGGAGAGATATAATGATGAGTTCAGTCCATCAATTTAACAGTGCATTGGGCATGAAACTCACCTGGAGAAGCTGGGGTTCTGAGGTCGCCATGGCATCACCCAGTCCTCTGTCCTGTTTGGCTTCCATTGCACTCTGGATGTCAAACTGCAAGAGCTGTCAAACAGGAGAAAAAGCTGACTTTCATTTTCAAGGATTTCTTGTCAAATCAAGAAAGATACATACGCAAAGACCTGCGAACTTTTCATATTGTGTGTTGATAGAGATGATATGATCATGACCCCTTTCAGACTAATTGAAATAGCTTAAATATAGGAGTACATCCCAAAAAGCAATCAAAACTCATTATAACCAACAAGTTTCATAAAGAGCTTCTTTACTAGAAACAAATCTTGAGGTCAAGTTTCAACATAGTCAAAATTCATTTGAGGTGTTCTGTCTAGTTTGAGTAAAAACCAGCTACACTGATATGTCAATAGCTATTTAGCGCTGAGGAAAAATAGCAAAATGGGCAAAAAGACAAAACAGAGGAATGGAGCAGAAGTAAAACTTATCAATGGTGACCTCTAATCACATGTCTTATGAAATGTGGAGTTCTAATCAAACTATTATAGTATCTAGCTCTAATTTCGAAAAAAAAGGTGCAGTGAGATGTGAAACTCTCCGCATAAACAAGAGAGAAAATTATTAAGTTCCAGTGAATGACAGCTCAGCTCAATAACGGCCACATTTCATCAGGACACAGAAAGAGACAATAAGAAATATTTTTGTGAAAATGGAAAGAGCAGACAGCACTAGAGCCTTCCCCATCAACATACAGAGTGTGTGTGTGTGTGTGTGTGTGTTTGTGTGTGTGTGTGTGTGTGAGAGAGAGAGAGAGAGAGAGAGAGAGAGAGAGAGAGAGAGAGAGAGAGAGACAGACAGACAGACAGACAGACAGAGATGGACAGACAGACATGGTAGTAGTATTCTGCAAGTAGTCTTGTATCTTACAAAAAGAACACCAAAGCACGTACAACAACAAGAGACCAACCTGAGTGTGGAACACTCTAAGTAATGAGGTCGCGAGTGTCCACGCTGTCGTCAGAATCAAAGACAAAACATATGTTTGCCAAAACAAGCTGATGTCCAGCAAGCCTAACACACTTGTCAAATCAGATTTGCTGGAACTGAGAAAGAGCAATAAAATAATTTACATTTAGAATGATCGCTTTATTCAGAATAAAATATTCAAGTTCATTAGCTTTAAACTAAACATGCACTTTTCAAAGATATGTCCCTTTGATTTTACATTGAATTATCCCTGAAGTGATCAAAAGATGTGGTGCACATGAACCACCTTACATAAATGAACCAACTGACTGTTATATAAATCTTTACTTTCTTACGTTCTGCCCAAATTCTAATTTATTCTCAATGATTTTCTTTAGAAAAACACCAGTGTTCTGAAAAAATATAGAATTCAAATTACATAAATTACCATACATTTCTGGTGAAATATAGAACTGGGTTATTTTTAATTAATTTTTAAAAACTTTTTTTTATCCTCATGGCTATTGTCATAAAGAAATTTAAAAAACAAAAATAACGGTTAGCATATGGCTGCAGCAGGGCTCTTTGGGGGGAAAAAAATGTATATGGTACGTATAAATTTAATCTTTTTTCCAACTCTTAAACATACACTGCATATAAATTGTTACATAAAAATAGTCCTTCCATAAATATAAATTAAATCTGAGAGCTAATTCAGGAGTAAACGAGGACAAATGTCAAAATGCCATCAAACTTCTGACATGGTACTTTTTGAGAGGACGAACATAGAAAGCGACTAAAAAATCTGCCCTAGATGATCATACTTAAAAGAAAGATCATTACTTAGTAAAAACATTAAAGCAACTTTTCTTTTCTTACTCTTCATTCATGTTGAAAGAACTCTTTATCCACAATTTAGGACCACCACCTGAAACAAATTATGAAAAATCTAGTGTTCCGGAAATTAATATATTACAGTTAATAACAAAATTTCTAAATTTTTAAGTGAATGTGTCTGTATTCTTTTTTTTTAAGTACACATTTAAAATGCTGAAAACATGAAGATATTTTGATAAAACTGAAATGTCTCTCTCCTAAAATTATTAAGTCAAGCATTTTCAAAGCAGATTCAGGCATACCTTTAAAATGCAAAGGTAACGAGTACCAATATTAACCCTATCTGTACATTGTGTTTTACCATTGTATCCATACGACGTGGGGAACTCTGTGCCACCACTTTCCAAAGAGGAAATTTACTCGTTTATCTGATCCGTACGCTTTGCATGACAGTCTGTCAAAATGATTTTTTGAGAAATACTGAAAGCTTCAAAGAGACCTTCGCACTAGAAGTATTTTAAAATGTGAAGAATACAACCCCGGGGGAACAGAAAGACCCAGGGTGTACGGATAGTAGTTAATAAATTAATTCTGACTCGAAATTGAGATTGTTTGAGTGCTAATGGCTCTGTTGTCATTTTGAGAGACAGAAGAGCATATCTACTTTAAATGACTAAACAGTACAAACCCAACTCAGCTAGACTGTTAACACAGAGTACTTTGCCTACTTTTAACTTTTGAAGAACTGTTTATTCAGTTTAAAGTTAACATAACACAACAAATTATACAAAACAAAAATCAAATAAACAACTTTCATTTCACCTCTTTCAATCGCTAGGCATGTTCTACACTGAACAGCTATATCTTCATAATTACAACCTGTAAATCTCACAGAAGTCATTGGGCACATCCTAGAATTATTCCTGCCTGTTAAAATTTTATTATATAGAAGTAAACTTTAAAAAACAACAAATCATCCTGATCACACAGCAATTAAGTAACATTACTTTCTTAGCTCATTTAAGTTGCCATTATAAACAAAACCCTGCTCTAACTCCACTTAGCAATCAATGACTAATGAATGAAGTTTTGCCTAATAACTTACCAAACAAGAAGTAGACAGCATAAAAGCAGAGAGTATTCTTAACAGACAGGCCAGCATTTGAATGCAGGATTCTGCTGGCTTCACGTCGAATGAGGAAAAATTTTTGCCTCTGCGGGGAAAAAAAATGATCTCGATAAATCATGATCAATGTATAAAAATCTAAATTTTCTGTGTATTACACTACTGTCATTACAGTGTTTTAATTTTTCCTGTTGCTGTTCTACTCTTACAAAACACACAAAAATCATAATTTTGAAGGTTGATTACTTCCAAGTAACTGGGAATAAACATCTATCTAAGATGAAGCAGCCTTACCTGAATGTGGGGAAAGGACAGATAATTCTGCTTCTGCCAGAAAAACCGGACAAAGTGACAAAGACTGAAGAAGACCCCTGCCTCCACCAGGAACAAGTGTCTCTCATTCAACATAACTTTCCTGCTGTGGACGAGACAAGATAGATCTATATATAAGATGGACCCATTAAAAGTTATGACAATTGATCATCTACCACTTAGATCTATTGCTTAAAATCACAAAGCCAATACCCGCATGGTACTCTAAAATATGTTTTTATTATCAAAGGTTTCAAGCTAATGTCGTACAGGAAGAACATGTTTGAAGATAATAATAGAAACTGGCATGAACCTTATTTTTGCCACGACTCAGTGAAAACAAAAAAAATTAAACGAACATTTTCAATATAGGTTATTTTGCAACGGCATCTTCAGCCTCATGAACACCCCTTCAACATCCTGAAAAAAATAAATATATACGTACAAAAGGCTTTACTCACAACTCTTTGCTATCCAATTCATATGTCAATGACCCCATGTCTGAGCCCATCAGCCTGAGAAGACTCCAGGAAGACACAGCCCCAGTCACAAACGAGACCACCAGGAGAGGGAGGCGAGACCAGCGGAAGAGACTCAATACAGAGTTCAGCCGTGTCTTTTCAATGTCAGCAATCACTGTAGTTGCAAAAAGAGAAAATAACATCAAAACTGAGTTGGTTTCGTTCTGACATATTTCATGTCTTTCATGAGCTAAAAGCATTCATATACTACTCAACTGCCAGCACAGGGTAATTTTTCATATTAATCAATACCACAGTGTTTCACAAAATCTTAAGACTAATGTACTTCACTGAAAGCTGAAAATTTTTACAAAGTACACGAAACAATAGAAGCATATTCATATATGGTATCAATTTAATTCAAATAAGTGGTATAAAGGTGTTCATAAGCATCATCTGTTTCTAGATTTGTTTTTCACTGCACTGGCAGCAAAATGATCTCATCTGGACTACCAGTAGACAACGTGTTGTACAGTAAAAAAAATGATGACAAAAAGAAGAGGATTACCTGAATAATGAGAAAAGGAAAAACGAGTGACCAATGCCAGAAGTAAAGCAAACACGAGAACTGAGGTGAAAAACTGAGAAGATATCATGACTCCAGCAGTGTCTGTGAACAGAATAAAAACAGAAAAACTAATTAGCTCATATTATACATAAATTTATTTAATAGGCCTATAATTGTAGGATATTTTTAATAAAGATGGAGAAGGCAAAAATAATATTATATGCCATTTTTTTAATATTTAAGAAAATATCTTCAGGTGATGACAAATTAAAACATAGAGTTGCCCTCTTCCTCCACATCTTCATTTTTTAATGTAATCTATTCTCACACTTAATAATATGTTTAGTAACGCTTAATACAGACTGCAAGTGTACAAGTTTATCAAAGTTTCATTGGAATCAGAGATGTGTAAAGTCTATAAATCAAATTTGGATATAAGTCACAGTATGTTGGAGTATGGGCACAAATAAGAAAAACATGATCAACTCAAACTCAAGAAAAACATCAAATCACTCCAGTCCACTATTTCTTGAGCAAATTTCATTCTAATTTGTAACTAATATATCACATAATATGTGTAACGTAAGTTTTACTGGTTTGTTTGAGTAAAGAGACGATCATTCATAGCACGGTAAAAAAACAAGAAAGACAGACAGAAACTGTAGTAAATAAGAAAACAGGCAAGACTTTAAAGTAACAATGGCACCCTGCAATTACTCTTGGTACCTTGAAGACAAAAATAAAGAATCAAGCATCAGTTCAGCATTTAGTCTTTCTGATGTCTGATTGCATTGTACCTTGATTAAGATATGGTAGGTATTACTGTTAACTCAGAATAATAATAATAACGATTTCAACATGTTGGCTTAGAAAATTAAACACGATGGGCAAAAGTAAGTAGCACATACCACTGATCCACTGGACTGGGTGTGAAAAGGAGATTCCGGTGAGTAGCACAAATGCAATGGAGAAGACAGGTACGGACAACATGGCCCAACAAGTTGCTGCTGTTGTGCGCCATGGATAGACCTGGAAAATTATTTTTTTTTGGTCAAAAAATCATCAGTTCCCGATATTTTAAATTAATCTTAGTGTTGCCCTATCAAGAGACTGTTCTGGATCCTAAATTAGATCTAATTCTGTGGGTCTCACATATATTCGTTATGAATTAACAACACTACGTTACACTGAAAGAAAAAACATATTTTGACTTTTTATCAGATCGCGGATGTACTTCAAATTTACTCCATTTGTGACCTACTATGCCAGATGGACTGGCAAGTATTTCATAAAAAAACATCTCTTTTTATATACATATATTCCTTACATTTTCTGTCTCTACCGTGACTACGTGCGGGCTCGCTATGTTTATTTAGTTTCACTCAACAACATCTCTTCCGAAAGTGCTGCTGCTGTTAAATACAAAAAATACACTGTTAAACAGGGTGGTGAATAGAAGTCTGAAAATAAAGTACTGGAGGACATAATTCCTGGTGAATGTTTTAATTGTACATTAAAAAATTTTTAACTAGAAGAATTCCAGCCAATTATTTATATATGTATCAGGGAAATCTCAGTAATCCAATTCGGGCAGACTCTAATCCAACGAGTCTGACCTTCGAAACTGGAAGATTGCCATCCTAGTAGTGGCCTACAACAATATTGTATAAATGATTTATGCTAAACTGCTGAATTGAATTATTGTTAAATCTTCCTACGACTAGATAAGATAAGACAACATTTTATTATCCCAGAGGGAAATTTTTCTTGGATGCACAGACAGGACTGTATAAACACATGCCGATATACATAAAAATTTAAATTATATATTACTCTCATTAAAATTCAGTGTGAAAAGAGAAGTAAAGCAGACATATCACACCAGATGCATCATTCAACCACATGCGGGAAGTTAACGACAAAACCTTTGGAGTTATATATGCATACATACTCTAAAGAGCGATACACATCTATGATGCTTATTCTGACAATAGCCTTTTATGCTAGACGATAAAAAATACCTTTATATATCTTTCTTTTTTTGTATTTAGAGACCGTACATATCTGCCACTGCGTGATCTGACAATTTGCGTAGAAAGTGGGTGTGATCTTGTGTTTCAGACATTATATCCAGAGATCTTGCTGGTTTTCTTAATGGTTCTGTAGAATTTTTCATATAATCTTTAACCTTACAATTCCCAGCAGCAATCACAAAATAATAACACGCTTTCAATCATAGAATGGTATAAAAGGAACATTTAATCTTATTATCGACACGAAAACTTTTTAATTTCCTTAAAAAGAAACATTCTTTGATTTACTTTTTTTAAAGCACAAGAGCAGCATGGGGACGCCAGTCAAGTTTGTTATCAATTGTTATTCCACAAGACACTTGTAAGAGCTTACCACCTCCATCTCCTCATCTTTAATAATATATAAATAGTGGTTGGTTTTTGTCAATTGCCACAGAGTAAATTGGAGCTCTTTTGCGTTGGTGAGTAGATCTAGCTTATCGTGATAGAGTGCTCGGTGTTGTGCGTTCGCCTCTCTGTCCCTCTGTGTGTGTGTGTGTGTGTGTGTGTGTGTCTTTTCCTGACCCCGTCCCCCCGATATAACGTGAATTTCTGCTTGAGTTTGTGTGCATTTGTGACCTTCTACCTCTAGAATTGCCTGTGTTGTTTCTACACCAAAGTGTAGGCTAAGGCTAGCCTAGATCTGGGCCTACGTCTCATTCTCATTGAAAACACGCCAAGTTGGTACCGAAGCTCTCTAGACCAGATGCTCGTCCAATGAAATTAGTTGAGAACAAATTGACCCTTAGACACACATTATGTATAATGCTAAAAGGTAGTGTTATTTTCAGACTTGACACCGCTTCACTCGGTAGCAATTGACAAAGCAATTGACGCTACCAATTTAATAAAAGCCTTGTCAAAACAAAATGAAGAAGGTAAAGTTCAAGAATTAGGCACTCTACGGTCTACCCGTCCCATCCCTTTTCCCAACCTGACAAGTTGAATAAATCAAATGCACAACTAGATCTAGATTCTAGATCTAGATTTCTAGATCTACTAAACTACTTTCAAGTAACAAAGAGAAAGTAGAATCTAGATCTATAACTCAAGTAACACAGATTAACAACAGCAATAATCATCAAGCCGGTGTTGTAGAGTCAATGCCGCGTTCATTCAACTGGGATGTGGAGAGCAAACAGACAAGATACGATACCTCTGATGTAAACCAGTAAACAATCGGCGAAGACATTTTGTCATGTGTATGTCGACTCGTCTCGACAAGGTTACATGAACATCAAGTTCTTGTATTTATCATTCAAACTTCAGACTGTGTGTACGGCCGAAGAACCCATTTCCAGCAGTCAGTCAGTTTTCCAAAAATTTCCAGTCGCTTCCCCGTGGTCTTTTTTGAAACACCGGGTGTTCCGGGCTCTTGCCCCCAGATTATTTTCATTTCCCATCCAGAGTTCGAAGAAAAAAATAAACGCCAAAACTAACGATGAGCCTGATACCGCATTCTTCTATGTTTATAATATGCAGGGTATAATAGATCTAGATCTAGTATAATAATAATAAAAAGCCTACATTACAGAACTGGAGTAAAATTCTAAGTTTTGTGCGAAAGTAAATTTTGCTACAATTCTGTAAACCCATACCTCTGCAACATAGACACGTGAGGCACCTTGTTTTCAAAAGTAGACTCAGCGTTTGTCTTACCTTTCAGTCACAAGTACCGTAATGTTATGTACACTGAATATAATAATGTATCCTATTATTTAACACTCACCTGCAGGTTATTTTGTCGGATCTCAGAAAGAGAGAGAGAGAGAGAGAGAGAGAGAGAGAGAGAGAGAGAGAGAGAGAGACAGGGGTGATAATTTGAGGGAGCAGAGTAGTTGAGTGACTGAATGTGTATGTGTGTGCGCGCACGCGTGTGTATGTGGCGGGATAGAGAGATATAGATAGATACTTATAGATAGGAATAAATCTAGAGAGACAGAGTGTATGTGTGTGTGTGTGTGTGTGTGTGAGAGAGAGAGAGAGAGAGAGAGAGAGAGAGAGAGAGAGAGAGAGAGAGAGAGAGAGAGAGAGTTGGAAGGGGATGAGGGCTTTTGGAAAAGAGTGGGAGAGATAGCGAGTGTGAGAGTGCAGTAATTGTATCATGTCGTGTGTGTGTCAGGGAGAGAGTGTGTGAGAGAGAGAGTCGAGAGAATGAGAGAGAGAAAGAAAAAGAGAGAGAAACAGAAACAGACTGAGAGAGAGAGAAAGAGTGAGAGATGGTGTGTATGTGTGTGCGTGCGTGCGTGCGTGAGTGTTTGTGTTAGTTTAGCGAGAGGGAGGAAGGAAAGAAGAAGCAAGAGTGCGGGAGAACAAGAGAGAGAGAGAGAGAGAGAGAGAGAGAGAGAAAGGGGGAGAGTGACATAAAAATGGGTAGAGAGAAAAATGAAGACAATTCATTTTTATGAAAGAAAGAATACAAGATGGCCGAGTAGTGAAATGAAGATAATTACTATACAATGCCCCCCCCCCCCCCCCCGCCCCAAAAATTATAGCAGCAGGCGTATGTGGAACTCATTAACAACAGACTTGTACAATCTGTTCAGTTGTAATCATGATTCAAAATGGGAGAAGCTTTGCTCTATAAAGATGATTGGAAAACAGCCGGTTGCCTGCTTGAAAGTTGGAAAAGATGATGCATGTGTAAAACTTTGCATAGATGGTTGAAGGACTTGAAGAACGTTTTTTAATGTAGGTGTTTTTAAGCCCCCATCAACACAATTTAGATAACTTAAGAGGTGGACTTCCAACCCAGCCTGTCAAAGCCAACCTGGACTGGGAGGGATGCATCATTCCAGTAGAAAGACCAAGACACTTGATAAAAATTCTCTCCACTTTGGAATTGAACTCAGGTCTCCTCCGAGCAACAACGAGCACCTAACCACTACACCACAGATGCCAAAGATTTCACATATTGAGTACCGGGTGCCAAAGTTAATGGTTGGGTACAAAGTGGGATCATTATTACTAAGCAAAGGGTGTCAAGAAGTATTCTTTCACACACACACACACACACACACACACACACACACACACACACATACACACACAAACACACACACAGGGCTATTCAATGGAAAATGAAATCAGAAAAAAAAGCAGTAAGAAAAAGGTATCAAATTCTATTAGCTGCAAGACAAAAATTTGCTGAACCCAGAGAGGTATGTAGACTTATCATGTTTATTAATTTCTTACGCATTCCTTAATATACGTATACATAAAAGGCAGAGGGCACATACTAAAGCAAAACAAGCAATAGTTTCTCTTTAACTTGCATCAATATTTTTCACCAAAGTTTCACAGTAATAATAAAACTTCAACTTCAAGTATTAAATCTCATAAAACATTGTCACTTCCTTACTGAGCTTTCAATCTATTTAGCACATTCTACTCATTAACAATACAGCTTGGTCCATTTTCCCATGTTATTCAAGTTCTAGTACACGAGTATTGAAGGCATCTATACACGTTTACATTCATAAGCAATAATTGAGAAAAGATTAATAAGATTTCAAACTCATCTTCTGACGTACCAGGAACATGAGAATAATGTAAGGGATTCCTTCTCGTTTAAGCGGCTGAACAAAGACCTTCATCAAGCCTGACATTTCCTTTGATTTCTATACATACAACTAGCTCAATATCACAAATACAGCACAAATACATGAATTCAATATAAATCTTATTAACTAATTATTTGTTTGGACACCCTAAGTGAGTTCAATACAACAAGGGGAGAGGAAGAAGGGGTGAAAATGAAACCAAGTTATTGCAGGTTTTATGATTGTTCTGACCCATAATTGACCAACACACAGGTTTCACTTTACTCGTCATTGAACAAAACATTGTTGATATCTCCAAGAAGAAAAATCTACCAGTTAACAATAGGAATTTTATATGAGCATTATTTCAGCAGAATACATGGTATGTCTATGTCGATCTAACTGAAAAACATACTGATGAGAATGACGAAAACTATTCAACAACAAAGTTGGAATGATATCATGTTGAAAAGTTTGCTATGCTAGTTGATTGATCTTTATTGAACTAAAGTGTGTTGCTTTTCTGTTAACTTAGCAGTATTTTTTTCCATAAAACTCAAACTCTTTGTCACATGCTATCAAACAAGACAAAAAAACCACACACAAATCACAGGGAAAAGAGATAGACATACAAGGATCAACAACTGCAAAAGACGATTACATATGTTCTAATTATTCACCATTTTATCATTCCAAAGAGCCAGCTGAGGTATCACAGAGCAGAAAAATTTGAAAGGAGTTCACTATGGCCTCTGACGCTGAACAGAATCAAAAATACATCTTTGCAAAAATGATGTCTGTATAACAAAAACAATATCAGGATAATGAAAACAATATCAGGATAGAAAAACAAAACTGAACCTGTAATTCATATCACATTAATTTCAAAAGAAAAATTCAAGCCTCTGAAAATAATTGCAGGGGCACATGTCTATACTTGCTGAATGGCTTCAATAACAACAAAAAGTCACAGCACAAGAAACGTCATGTGATGGCTAAAATTAAAGAAAAAAATAAGAAACAAAAATAAGACCAAAAAAACTCTCAGTGTTTCTTTCACGTTTTGAAAGAAAACTGACAGTTTCCGTTATGGTGGGCAATATAGCAGTTATCTCTTTGCCATGTGTCCTGTCCTTACTTATATTGGACCTTACATTTGTGTTTTTTTCTCCTGCAAATAAAAACATGACTTTCTGACTTACAGGTTAAATCAACACCCACACTGCATAAAAATGCTAAGCTTGAATGATTATCTTATTCATCTTTATCAAACATAGTTTTAACAGAGAATCTCAAAACATTAAGTTTCTTGTGACCTTTTTGCTCAATACAAACTTTTTAAATATTCAGGAGTATTAGATATCTATCCAATTGAATTCAAAAGTCTGTGATAGATTTTGTTTTCTTCCCAGATTCTGCATAAATGCATTCATTTACGAAGTCTTGATGATAATGTGACAGATTGGCCGGTCTCTGTAATTGTTGGTAGCACCGGAGACCTATGCTTGGGCAAATTGGCCTCTGAACTCGTCAAAGATGTAGGTCGGCACAAATGACTCTACAACCTGCAAACATTGAAAAAAAAAAGGGAACAATGGTAATATCGATTATAGTCAATTTTATTCTAGTAGCAGTTGACAACATAAAAATAAAATTGTGTCATACAGAGAATGCTTTTATTTCATCAACTATCATAGAAGACATACAGTAACATTCGTTTTATGACACAAATGTCTCGACAACAAAACCTAGCAACTAAGGTTGTTTTTTTTTTTTTTTTTAATGTTCAGTCAAGCGTCATGAGATTTTAAGAACAAAATTTCTTTTTGCAGACTATGTTTTTGTCATGTAAGCTGATGGCTTCTACATTTTTAAAAGTACCAATTCCATTTTTCTAAGACAACAGTCTTGTGACAAATTTCAATAAAACTAGATAAATTTCATTTCCATTGAAACTACCTGGCAGAAAATCTCTGAAATGACAATAAGTAACTAGATGCTGCAAACTGAGGCATCCATAAATGAAAACATAACATTAATATTTTATCTGTTAAAAGAAAATCTTTTATGCTGATACAGGCTCATCATCATCATCTTAGCTTGTACCATGCTGGACGGTGGTGTTGGCCACACTGGTTTGGATCTCTAACACCAAGGTATTTTTTAACTTTAGCTATCTAAGGAGGATTTTTCGGTTCCCAACTGACTCAATTTAGTCTTATCAGACAAAAACATTGAACTGGAGTTTCCACCTCTGAAACATTATAATCCCAACACAAAAGTACAAAAATCTACCTTTCTTTGAAGTCCACTGTAAAAAATGAAATCTTCCAAAAACATGAGAACATTCAGGACATCTTGGGACATGGTAGGGTCCTTTGCGCTGTGAAAAACAGAAACATTCAAATACATAATATGTTTTTAATCTTAACGATAATCCTTATATTGACTTACTTGTCAAGTGGAGAATAGGTGGAAATCATTCCAAATTCAAATATATACATTAATGATAAGAAACCTTCAAGTATTTTAGATTTTGATAAAAACAAATTATTAATCATTCATCTGAAAGCAATTTGAATTTGAATTTTCAAAATTGTGCTATGACAGATTGCATGTTTTTGCTAGGTATGCTTTTTGGGCCGATGAAAAAAGAAACAAGCAGGAGCATTTTTCATCAACTTCTTTTTCATCAACTACAATAAAGTCATTTGCATGATAATTATCAGCGTCCCTGTGAAGACTGACACAAGCTTTATAGTTTGAGAGGATTCAATTGTCTGGGGATCTGTATTTTTTTCTCTCTCACAGAAGAAAAAAAAGTGGGAGTGTTTTTTTTGGGGGGGGAGGTAGTGAGTAAAGAAGAGGTTTACGGAAAGGAAGAGAAAGAAAATATGTGTGTATGTACCCTTGTATGTAAAAGCAGAGTTGTTCCTGAGTATACTCTTAGTCTGTGTTATAAAGATTACCTTTCACAACAAACACAATATAGAAAAAAAAGCAAAAGAAGCAAGCAAAGACAGCCCACAAATTTACCAGAAAAAAAAGAGAGAAATAAAAGAAAAGGATCACAAGCTTCTCTTTGGTGACAAAAGCACCATTGCCTCACCTGCCCATCGCCTCGACCATGGAGCGCACATATTGACCCAGAAAGGCCAGGAAGATGTTAGTGTTGTCGCTGTGTGACTGTTTCAGTAGCGTGTACACTCCAACAACACAAGGAGGTGCGTCAAGAGGGTCTGCAGGCTTCTTGCAGATCAGAGAATCTGAATAAATATGGAAACATATAAATAGTTTTTTGTTGATTGAATGCTTATGACCGCAATATAATGAAAAATGGCACATTTCTATTCAATAGTTTCATGATGTTTAATTTGGGGGGGGGGGGGGAACAGTAGTACCTCCCTAATCAGAGTGAATTATTCTGAAATTGACTAAGCACTCCATCACAAGAAATACAGGATAATAAAAGACAGTCGAATTTGCTATTACAGCCACCTGTTCAAGAAAGTCACTTGTACAGACAACAACTTCCCTATCCATATCCCCCTTGCATTTTAAAAATATCATAATGATTACAAATCCACGAATGGAAAAGTAGGTAAAAAATAGACTCATCTAGTTTGTAGACTTGAAACTGAGGCCACTTTCATCAAGTTAAACATGTCTTTTTTAATTTTATATAATAAATTGTACAAACCAAACCTATAAATTTCATATCTATCAATGTCCGTTGGGCTAAAATTTGAGTACTAACTCATTTTGTCAGCACACCTCACATATACTGACAAGCACTTACCAATGGATCTGTTGTAGCACAGCTTGTTCAGATGCCACAAGGTCATGAGGAATGTGAACAGGGAAAAGTGAGGCAACCTTGGTGTAGTGATGTAAATCTGAAAATATTGTAAAGAATTATTTAAAAACACATCTGAAACCACAAAAGTCACTGATTTCATGACCAGCAACGTAAGCTAATGATGACAGGGGTAATGTGTGTGGGTTTCAAAATTTTGAGATAATTATCTGGAACTCCAGGCAAAGGTCAGTTCTTATGAGAAAACAGAAAACAAACACTATGCACCAAGCCTAAATATGGACTCCACAAAGAGATAAAGAAACACAAAGAGAGGTGGGCTTAAAGGTACTTGGAGGAGGGATATAGCTTCCGTTTTATTTGTTAGTTTGAGTAAAGAGAAGCACATTGACACAATAATCATGGTAATTTAGTGCTGGGAAAAAGTAAGATAGACAGAAACAACAGAGGTAAAGTAAGGAAGTGGGACCTACCCCGGGTGCCCTCTAATCACCCGCACAAATTCGGACTTCAAGAAACGGGATACAGAAGTACGGAAGTGAAGGCTATACCCCAGGATAGAAATAAACGAAAAGCTCTTACTGACTATTTTTTTCAGTTACTTGAGCAAAATCTATCGCCACGCTCATAAGATAATTGCTGAAGTCATTTTTGGCTAGTTTACAATTTTTCGTTCTCAAATGAAGAGCAGAGCCATCTTAGTAACATAGTTCACTTGGACAAAGGAATAATCCAAATATAAAAAATATAAAATCGGTTGAATGTATCAAAATTCAAACATTTCATAGAGTCAATTGTTCGGAAGAAACGGCTAAAAATGATTTTGGCATTTATCTTAAGAGCACAACGATATGGGGAAAACACAGACTTTCCGCAGTGGGTTGTGGAATCCTGCTGCCTCCAGGTAGCTGGTGAGCTCGTACATGAGCGGGTTCTCCTCCTTGGGGTATGGTTTGGTTGGGTCCTGGTAGTGCTGCTCAATGTCGGCCAGGAGGGAACTGTGAGAGAGGCAGGCCGCAAGTGAGAAGGGGGGCGTGTTTCTTCAAATTTATAAATTACAACAAGCTTCTTCTTTGTTCTTCTTCGCGTTCTCCAGCAAGAAATTACTACGATGAGGAACTTTATTTGTCTCACAGAAAGACCACAGACGAGGATACTCTGTGAAAAACCTCTCCCCATGGGAATCGAACCCACATCTACTGCACATAATGGTAAAGCACCAAGTCCCTACAACATAGACACCAGTCATTTTAGCCTGAGTCTCTCTAAAAATGTGCTGTAATAATATACCCAGGGAAATTTGGTCAAACCCATACTTGACTATCAAAAGTTATGTTCCACATTGAGAAATTCATGCTGTTCTTTTGCCCAAAGGTAAATTTCAGAGGCTACGGATATGTAATTAAAACCCTGAAACCTTTGAAAAGACCTCAGTCTTTTTTTCTTCTCTGTGATACAATATCAGCATTTAATGACACATATGTACACAGAAAAATAAAATTGTGTTAAAAATGTTAAAGAAAAAGTCTGCATAATAAAAATGGGATGCATGCTGTCTTACTTGTTCATTGTCTGCAAAGAGCTGGAAAGGAACTTTGAGTCAAACTTGCAAGAGGTGTTCAGCTCATACGCAATCTGTCGCCTCAGCAACTGCATCTGTCCAACCTGCAAACAAAGCAAACATAAACTCACATCAATGTCTAAATTGTACTTTAATGTGACTCACAATTGCGAAAAATAGACCAATATCTGAACAGCCATCGGAGATAATAACCCCCCCCCCCCAACAAATTTACTACTATTACAATACCCATAAAAGACTGACTTGATGACAGACTCAATTTGAACTGATCAAAAATTCAAATAGAATACGGAAGGTATAATATAAAGGGTTCCCTAATATAAATTCAATCAGATCAAGTTAGAGGGTTTGTGATAAAACCTCTCACAAGACAATTTCAAACTAAACAACTTTACGATGAGAGTAAAATTGATATTGAGCAACACATAGGCAACACGTATTCACATGAACCTTAGTACATTTGAAGTAGGGAGGGAGGGACAGAGACAGAAGAAAGACGAGAGAGAGAGGGAGAGAGGAAAAGAGACAGAAAGCCAGAGAGAGCGGGGGAGGGAGAGAGAGAGAGAAAGAGACAGACAGACAGACAGACAGACAGACAGACAGACAGACAGACAGACAGACAGACAGACAGACAGACAGACAGACAGTTTACCCTGGTGATAATGTCCATGAAGTGAGGTAGAATCTTCCCAGTCTTGGACATTGCGTGCGGGTAGAACTTCTGAGGCTGGCCTGTGGAGAGTACAAGAAAGATTTCCCTCTCTTAAATGTGTGATGAATTGTTTTTCTCTCTCTCTCTCTCTCTCTCTCTCTCTCTCTCTCTCTCTCTCTCTCTCTAAAATGACCATTTTCCAGCAAGAAAGTAGGCTTTAGTCAAAGCTTAGTTTGTAGCACATTGGGCTACTAGTGGCCTTGGTTCAAATTCTCAACAAGCCCTGTAGCAAAAAAACAACAACCCGACAACAAAAAACAAATTGGGAGTACACTCAATATTGCCCAAAGAGATGTACATAAAATTGCCAGGAGAGAAGACAAAGCCAGAAAGAACTACATTACAAAAATGAATCGTTCAGATGAAAACGATAAAGAGATATTGAATTACTGTTTAAAAAAATCCATTTCACAATGATTTGATCAGATACACACTTAAGAGGAAGAGAAAATAGTTCAGACTAAATCTAACTTCAAAACACATTCACAATATTTAAGAAAATTATGATGTCACTTACCAAGAAGTCCCTGCAGTGGATTCATTGTTTTTATCAACTGAGAGAAGTTATCCATGAGGTTCTTGTCTTTTAAGACTGATCTTTGAAGACTCAATTGGAATGTTTGCAGCTCTTTGACAATCATGAAGCAGAACAGGCGGTCCAAGCCTGCAAGACCAAAACTGCCTACTGCCCTCTGAAAAGGAAAAAGTTCGGAGAGTAAACATAGGTAGCGTAAACACCTTGGAGTAACTATATAGGGAGAGGCCCTAACGTTGCGTCGCCCGCTCAACAGTTCCAACCAAGTTGAAGCCGAAAGGGCGGAGCTTATCGGGCCTGCCGCCATCTTTGTAAGTTCAAAACAATGCAGCGTACGCAGCGTAATCTCCTTTCAAAACAAGCTGCTCGGACTCCATTTTCTCTCAAAATTTCTTTGTCAATGTTAATTACAGCATTATAAGCACTCACGTACAGTTGTAATGTAATAAGGATGTTAACAAATCTTACTTGCATCAAATTTCCAGCTCATTTAGTCGAATATTTACAGTAATACGTGTACTATGTATACACATTGTGATGGTAAGATATTCTGTTTTACATGTTTTAGAGACAAAATTGGGATAATAAGGATCAAAACAAAATTATAAACGGGATGATAACATTTGCTGAGTTTTTGGTAGTCGAACTTCATTATTTTTACAAAAAACGAAGACTTCTTGATAGTAACAATATAAGGACAGCAAGAAATCTTACTTGCATCAAATTACCAGCTCACTCAGTCGAACATTTGGTAATACATGTACTATGTATACACATTGTGACGGTAAGATAATTTTTTAAAACTTGTTTTAGAGAAGAAATTGGAATAATAAGGATCAAAACAAAAATATAAACGGGATAACAAAATTTGCAGACTTTTCGGTCATAGAACTTCATCAGTGCAAAATGATGTCATCACTGACATTATTTTTTACAAAAAACGTAGTCTTCTTGACTTAAACTTACAACAGAATATATTTCTAACAAAATTGAAAATGATTACACAAAAGATGGTAGTGAGGGTGGGATGGGATGGGCGAAGAATATGAGGAAGGAGAGGGCAAGGAGGTAGGGGCAGAAAGTGGAGGTGAAAGCAGACGAAAGAGAAAGTAGAATTTTAGAGAACAAAATTTTTCCGTCACTACTCCTATTTGAACCCAGGACCTTTGAATGAGAGGCCCACCGGACCCGAACGCTACGCAAACTGCCATTCGGTTGACACTAAGTTTACAACTGAGAGAACTGAGCTGATCTCACAAACATGGCCGACCGTCGTCTGCAGCGGCTTCACGTTACGCGACTCGCGGCCTCTCCTATTATAGTTCCTCAAAGGTAAACACGGCCTCGCCGACCGCATGGTATCGGTGAAATCGGGGTAATTCCGATCGCTGTTTCTTTGCTCTTTCGCTATAAAACACCAAATGCCGTACACCTTGTAAAAGTTCAGCTTTTCCTCGTTACAATGGTGTAAGTTGTTTATATGTCCGATTATTAGGAGCTGGAGAATTGCTAAGGAAAGCGAAGCCCCTCGCAGTCGGAATGCGTGGTCGGCCGGTTAAAAAATTGACACGCATGCATTCAAATGCTTCGCGGAACGAGGGATGATTAAATACCGCCTTTTCATTGGCGCAGAACTGTAGAGCTTTAAACGGGCTTTCCCGTGGTATATATTTGGTCTTTGGTGTTTAAATAGAAAGCCTTTAAAAATACTGTCAAAATTTTAAAAGATCATATTTTACACGAAACATGTAAGACACTGGCTTAAAAAAGGCATTAATTAAAAGATTAGTTCATTTCCTATTAGAATATAGTAATAAGCGTGGAATTATTTTTCATCAATCCTTCCGCGAGACTGGGAAAGCATGTGACCCCGCACGCGGGGTACACTAAGCCGACTCACTCGCCGCGGGGGCTGGTACGGCCCCGGCAGGTCAACGCTCGGGGTTTTTGTCGAAATAACAACAGATCATCGTGTTTGAGGCGAAAAAATACTGATTTGTAATGATCTCACAGTCTTGAAAAATATTAGGCTCCATACATTTGTTATAGTGATTGTACTCTGTTAATTGGAGATGTTAAGTGCACTTGGTACTCTTTTATTATCTGTCAAACATGGGGTTGCAGCCAGTGACTGACTTTAACAAATTTGATCAAATTTTAAACAACTACCATTTTCTAAAAAATTGACTGAGAGGTTAAAGAACGGTACCAAAATGTTCAGTGGATATAGGCCTATCAAATGGAACAGATAAATTTGGCATACAGCTACTTTGAAAATTTAGTTTCTGGTACCTACATTAACTGTTTAAAAACATTTTTTTCAAAAAGTTCTATAAATCAAACCTTTGGATGTGGTTAATTCCATCCTATTAGAGTAATCTTGGACTGTTAACTAGGACCAAAAAAACCCCCACCAATCGTACAATAGTCACTTCTTTACCCCCCAAAAAATATTAAAAAATTTAAAAAAATAATTTCATAATAATTTAAAAAATCAGACACTAATCAGACAAAACAAGAAACATGAAAATGATATCTTCTTAGTAAAAACAATGAACCACAAAGTGGGTCAAAAAGGGCAAAACTTATATGAAAACCACTTAGGATAATCTTACGTGGATTTTGGCGAACAATGTTCTGTTGGTGATTTCTTGCTTTGTTTTCAGGTCATACCAAGCTTTCATCTGATCCACGTATGAGGTTGTTCTGAAAGTAAACAATGAGAATACAATATAAGTTTTAGACCATGGCATTATAGGGCAAATAGAAGAAGACAAGCTGTGGAAGAAAAGGAATACATGCTCAGAGAAATGAGTGAGGATTATAGTACACAACAATAAATAAAAGATAACCTTTACATAGTGGATATCCCAACTTACAAAAAGGCTGTAAGTGCTTTAGACTTTATCAGTACACTCAGAGACGCAGTAACATCCTGAAACATTCTCAACTTCTTGGGAAGCACCGGTGCTAGCTGCCACTTAACAGCCATTCAAATGCAAACACACAAACAAGACCTTTGAATGTCATGGCAAGGTACACAATCCCACTAGGGTGAAGGGAGAAAAATTTGTGTCAATGTCCTTCTCAAGGACACATTGTGAGGTCCGGACCATGATTCCAACCCATGACTATATGGAGACAGAAGTCTATGCTACTTTTGCTGCTAAAGAGTGCAATGATAGGAAGTGAGCAAAGCAGTTTGTTCATGGCCAAGACAACCAGATAGTTGGGACATTTGAAGGAGGAGGGGGAGGAGGTGGAAGCATGTTAAAGACATCTAAAGATCTATACTTCACTTGCTCTGAGTATCCGTTGAAAATCCTTTTCAGTTTATATCGATTTAGACACTGGATCTCTTAGTAATATCCACCACTGATAGAGAATGAGTTGTAACATCATGAAAACCTAAATACACAACAAGCGCTTGGAACAGAACTTGATCTTGGGCCGACCATATTTTAGCTTGAAGTCTTATATTTATCCCTCTGAGAGAACAATACATTTTAAACAAAATTATGAGCAAGAACACTTACTTTGGATCTGTGATCCGCAGAATTTCTCGCGCCAGTCTTCCAACAAAGTTGACGCTTTCATCTACGGGAACAAACCGAGGGATTGGAATGGCAGTGGACTGATACACACTCTGCCAGTCTTGGATCTAAGCAGGAAAGAAGTTTTTTTAACAAATAAATCCAAATCTCAATGTCAGTTCAGTACATACTACAAAGGACATGCATGACTATCTTTCCAGAAGTATTTTTTCAATTTGAGGACTTTACCTTCTTGTTTATGCTGCCACTCAGAAATTGTAACATTTTCAGAATTTACAGAAATATTACCTAATAGAACATCACCACTTGTCCTTGGCTCAGCATCTTTGCCTTGGTTTCCTTTCGTCATATGTTCTCACTCAAACGTAAATTATCTTGCATTCAAGCATGACTTACTTGAACATATATATATCCACTGCCATTAAACTTGAAGCCAGAATGTAGATTTGAACTTGCAATAAAGGGGTTAAAAGACTTCTGGGAAGCTGATGGTCACAACATTGACCTGTCATGCAGACGTTAAAGCTTTAAATATAAATATAGCCCAAAAGATATTTCTCTTTATTCCTATGCTATTTTTCATCAGTCAAGGACCAAGTTCTGTGTATTCTAAAAAATTAAACAAGCTGTAATATTTCATGTTTTTGCAATTGCAAATATTTCCAGATGAGTGACACACCTAATCCAACACTTTGTTAGTTTGTTTCACACACTTAAGCATTTTTCTACGTCATTGTAATTCTGTGGGAGAACTCAAACTTTATAATCTTTGTAAAACTTTTGTTATAATGAGAACAATTCTGGCAAAGGACCAATGAGTCAACCTTTGTTCTGAGAAAGCTGTTGCACTCTTGTTCAACATTGTAGTTGATGATACGCGACACTTCCTCCTGCCAGATCTTGAGGCCGTAGATGTTCACGTAATCCTGAATGTACTCAAACGACCTCCGGAAACCATCCATTTGGTCTCCGAGAACGGTCAGTTTTGGCAGCAATTCATTGACCTGTTATGGAAGCAAGAAATTATCATAAATGCTTGAAAAACATCTTGAAAACTAGTAAAGAAAGGAGACATGTTCTTTTTACTTCAACAACATGAATCTTTATTCTTCAAGTAATAATGCATCAGTGTAACAGAACACTATGCCAACCACCCAGTAATACGGTTAAGATTTCAGACTTGCAATGATCACATTAGGGTTTCATCAGGTAGGATATTGTAAAGCTAGAAGAGTAATATACAATTTTCCCTTTAGTTCATAGAGTTGTAAATGGGTCCTAGACAATTGAAAGCAATAAAGATTGCACTTGAGAACCTAACAAGCTGCCACGCTGTATGTTCACTGAGAAAAAAGAACTTAAATAGTTATGCCTGATTAAAAATAGAAAGCTCAAAATTGATAACTTCAAATTATAGACATGAACTTCAAGAAATAATATCTTCTTTCAAAAGAATACTTGTTTTCATAACAAATGTTCTGTGTAAATATGTATGCCTTTGTCAAAGAACACTTTCACCACATACCTTAGCCTTGGGGTTGAAGATAAGCCCTGTGTGTAAGGCCTGGGAGACCTGCATGACCAGCTCTTTCCTGATACCGTCCTCCAGCAGCTGTTTGGGGTCAATCTGGGTAGGACACGCAGACAGTTGAAAATATACATTTCTTTCTCTCTTTCTTTCGTTTTTCTTTTTTTTCTTTTTGTAAGTGTTTTACAGTGCTCATAGCTGCATCATATTATATTTTAAGCATTTTCAGTTTAGTGGGAATTATTTTAGAATTTTGCTCGGGTGGCAGCTGAAGCCTACTCTTATCGATTTTAGGACTGCCAAGGGATCTTTAACGTGCGCAATTTGCACACGTGACCACAAAGATTTTTTCACCCTTATCGGAGAAGAAGACTATGTTTTAGATCTTACCTACCCTTGGGTCAGGGGTGTGGCGGTAAAACAGCAGTAAGAAGGAGCCAAGGAGTAGCAGTACAAAGGCAACAGAAAGAGCCAAGAGCCCAGAGGAGGGGGCAAAAGGGGGGGGGGGTAAAAAGTGGTGACGAAAGCAGACGGCACAACAAGGTTCAAGAGCATGAAAGGAGGTGAAAGGAGAAAATTTTTAGAGAAAAAATTTTTCCATTGCAGTCAGGTATCGAACCCGCGACCTTTTAAATGTGAAGAAAACACCTTACCTCTATACCATGAGAGCACCCAAATACCGATTTTAAGATTGAAGAAGGGTCCAAGGTATGTACCACAAAGGTACAGATGACACTGGGTCAAATCCTCAATGAAGCATTTTATAAACTTGGTCTTAAGGCAAGGGAGTTTTCAAGGCTCTCCATCTACTTGGCTGAGTCCTATTGGGGATGAATATTATATTATGAACTCTCCCCCTCCCCCCCCTCCCTACTCCATCTAATAATCTGACAGAGATAATAATAATAAAAACAGATAGCATTTGTATAGCGCAAATTTCTGCTTAACAGCAAGCTCTATGCAGCAATGTATATTACTACCCGGGCAGACCTGGATAGCATTTTGAAACAATCTCAACTTCCTGGGAAGTATACAGATGGGAGAGGAGTTAAGCCCACACCAAACTTTTACCTAGATCAGCATCTTGAGGGTCCCGTTGATTGAGTAGGTAAAAGACAGACACAAGTCTGTGAACAATGTCAAACAATCTTAGTGTGGCAGGTTTCATATGTGCTATACATCTGAAAACACATTAATGCACTAGCTGAAAAACAGGGTGTTGCTCTACCATGACAAGCAAGGCATTCTCCGCTATTCAAAGCAAGTACAATTTTTTTCTGCTTTATTCACAGCATTGTAAAATAAATCTCTCAATCAGGATCAATATAAATATTAATTCCTTTTGTTTGTTGTTTTTGTGCTATTTGCTTGCCCAGCAATGTAAGGGTTTTTTGGGGGCATATTAGCTGCCACTTATAATTAATGTCTAACAGTACTCAGAAAAAGAATGAATTTACCTTGATTATTCCCACAAGTGTGGTCTTCATCATGAGGATTCCCTCAGTGAACACAGAAATGGCATGTGTAAGTCGGGCAACCTGAGAGAAACATGATTATCTTGTCTTTAAAGGAAAAGCAGAAACCCCAAAACATACATCGCAACACATTACATTTATAAAAAGTTACGATATAATGAGTTATGCAAATCATTTTGTGTGTGAGTGTGTGTGTGTGTGTGTGTGTGGTGTGTGTGTGTGTGTGTGTGTGTGTGTGTGTGTGTGTGTGTGTGTGTGTGTGTGTGTGAGTGTGTGTGTGTGTCTGTATGTCTGTGTTTTGTGTGCATGTGTTCTGGCAAATTTTGGCTGTCCAAGGGACAAAGGAAATGCAGAAATTGCAGTAATAAGCACTTCAATTTTCATTTACACCCTTCAGGGAGGTCATGGAACGAAACAGATGTATTTTTGCTGCCATTAACATTATTATTAGCAAATGATACATATACTAAATTCATCTCAATTATGACACGCATAGAAAACACAAAAAGCATGCTGGTGATTCAGCACTGACTCATCTCACTCATAAATACTGTGGTGAAGTGCGAAAAGTTCAAAGCTCAGTACATTTCAACACTCTTCTTTCCCGTATAATATAAGTAAGTAATATCATACAAAACAAAACAAGACACAACACATTTCTTTGCTTTCTTTTCTTCCCCCAGTCCCAGTTTACAACTCAATAAGGAGAACAGGCCGTGTCTCACTTCATATCTCTCATCCAGCTGTGCGTATTCCTTCATCTTGTCTTTCTCCAAGCGAGTGGGAACTTCCTTGATAGAAGTGGTCTGGAGGTGGATGATCTTGGCCAGCAAGCTGAACATGGTTTGGGGGATGATCTGAGAACGAAAGAAAAAAAAGGAATAAAAATACCATTTCCATAAATCATAAAGAGGAAAACTTGGGTTACAATGAAACCTACAGGCCATACACAAAATAATTCAGTTTACATAAATGTCACTGGATCGATAACAACAACATAAATGTCACCATTAAAAAATATAATACCAACGGAGAATATAACAAAACATGTTGTTGTTGGTCTGCAGCAAGGAGAATTAAAGAAATGGGGTAAAGTACCTTCACTCAGGATGGAACATTTTATTCAGCTGAGTTGGGAATAACACCCACAACTTTTCTATTGCAATGACTTACTGCTCAACTATGGCACTACCAACAATGGAATATAAGTTAACAGCCCAGCAACATGCGACTTCAGGTGATGTGGTGGGCAGAACTGACATGATCATACTAGAAGTATTTTATCAGACTTCAAACTGAATAGTATATTTACAACTTTTAGAACTGGAATGTATTTTTCAGGAAAATGAGAATACTTATCAAAGTTGCGTGCTTCATCAAGAGAAAGCAGTTACGGCAGCTTTCATAAAGTTTAGACAAGGAACATTGGGGGCAAATCTGACAAAATTTCTTTAAAAAAGTGATCTTAAAAATGGTTCCTGATCATTTTTAACACTGGATGATGTGCATAGCAAAGAGAATGAGACAAAAATACAAATTGGGGGAGTATTCTTCCAACTGAAGTCATTCAATAGTGGGAGGAATGACAAGAAGATATTAGGTGTCATAAGACAAATTGCGTGAACTAATATAAAAAGACAAGCATTTTACTGTACTTTACATCTTTTACACCCCTTTGGAAAAAATAATATCATATTAGAAGGGGCAACCTTTCGTAATGTCTCGTTATACTGTTGATATTAATTTTTCTCTTTCATCATGCAATTTCTGGACCCTTGTAAAAACATAGATCAAATAACCTGAAGTTTTGTGGGACAAAAAGTTGACTTCTTTTCTAACGCAAAAATACTCACCAGCTAAGATATAATAATCAACTAGGACTAGACAGCCGAAGCACAATAGATAAGGAATTGAAGGTGCTGCATGGGACATGAACCAACGCATCATTCAACATATTATTTAGTTGTACTTTTGTTTTAGTAGCATCATTGTTCATTGTTTCAGGAAGCAACATCCCTGCACTCCGGACATGTCCATTGATGCTCTGTTGCTCTCTCCAAAATGTCGCTGAGGGTCTTTCCACAGATTGTGCCAGTGCATATCTAGTTGAACGTTCCTCTGTTCTTTCCAGCAAGGATGCCAGATTTTCCGCTTCCTTTTCATATTCCCAAAAGCATCATCCTCCCCAAGGCAGTACTGGCCTCTGCCTCCCTATCCTCCTCCTCAATCAGCTGGCGAGAGAGACATTTCAGGATTTCGACCCTATCTGGTTGAACTGTGTTGTCAACTGAGGTGGCCTCACCAGCCAGTCTGTCGGCTTTTTCATTTCCCGTAACACCTGCATGGCCAGGGCAGAAAATCCATGTGAGTGTTTTAGTAGCAGCATGTGTTTAACTGAGAGTCCTAGTTGATTATTATGTTTTAGCTGAAGGGTATTTTTGGATATCTAATATTAAACTTTACCTGTAAGACTTTCCTGACATAGGCCACAAGCTCCCCAGAGTAATACTGTGACACGCTGATCAGGTCCTGGCTGTTGGCCTGGTTGATTCGCATCAGAGGCAAATCCAGAGCAGAGCCCATCTGGATAAACAACAAAGAGAAAGATTAAGGAGATTTTTAAAAAGTATCTTCACCCTAATAGGTAACTGAAAGAGGAGGTACTTTGAATTGCACATCCATCTTTTATGGGACAAAATTAAACGACCATATAGGTCAAAGTGTGAAAAAAAACCAACAACAAAACACTGTGACTTTGATATTAAGACAAAAAAGACTTTAAATAGTGAGAATTAATCTTTTTCACTCACACAAGCCGACTTGACTTGTCTCTTAAAAGACAATGAGTACGTTTAAGTCATTAATCTAAAATAGTGCAACAAAAGTATCCAAAACAAACCTTGAGAAATGTTGCCCTCAGTTTGATGACTAAGGTTGGATCTTTCTTGATCCCTTGCTGCATGTATGTTGTGTAGCTGAAAGAGCAAAACAACAAAAAATTAGCATTGAAAATGAGAAGACCCCCCCCAAAAAAAACGTGGAAAAAAAAATACCCAGCAATGCACTTACTCATTTTGAAGATAAATTTAAGCCTAAAAACATTAGTACCTGAAAAGTGCTAAACATCCTCAAAATAGAATAAAGCAGTATAAAGGCAATGGCTTGCCGTCATGAGGGAGTGTATTAGTCTAAAAGTAAGGCACCTGCTTGCCTTCTGTGCCAAAGTACTTGGTTTGAATCTGGTTTCTGCAAGTAAAGTTGGAGAATGATTCTGCATGCTTTTTCCAAAGATTTGTCATATCTTTGATCCCAGGATAGGCTGGGATCAGGGCCTAGTCTTAGCAAGTACGAACATACTCCTGAGAATGAGAGGGGAGAGAAAAAAGGGGAACAGGAGGAGAAGAAGCAGAGGAAGAAAACAGCAGACTTGTACGTATGGTAATAATATACCTGTCCATTAGAGTCCAGGCATAAGAAAGGTCAGCCACAATCTCAATTGTGATGAGGACCTCCTCCTTGATGTTGATGGTTCGGATCATCTGGTGCAGGAACTGCCTCGTATCTGCCAGGAACTGACGCACCTGCAGGTTGCTCTCAAGTTGATGGAACTCTTGCACCTGAAGCAGAAAAGAGATTGTTGTAACTTAACCTCTCCATTTCCAAACTTCTGGCTACTCTGTGTGAGGAGCTGGGAATGAGGGTTGTGTCCTGGATTAAACGCAGCATTGATCCCAAAGTGCTACGTCTGACACATGGTTTAATTTGTTGACAGTATTATATTTTGCAGTGAGCAACCACAGCACAGTAAATGTGATTGAAGATCTTTAACAGGTTTTTTAAAAAGTGTTCTGATAAGCTCTACAAAGCCCCCCCCCCCGAAAGGGACACAAAGACTTGGAAGAATGACTGTAAATATCATAGATACATCAAAGACAGTAGTTCAGCGAGATATACCATACAAACCTTTAAATCTTTGCACTTTTAACATCTTTTTTTTCCCAACACGTGCAGATACAGAAATCAAGTAAAATTCTCGCAAAAAAAGTAACCCACCCACTTTCGGAAGGCATTTTCAGACCACTGAATAACAATTATAACAATAGCCAGATGAGGAGTCACATGAATTTCTGTCTAGCAGAGAAAAAAATATGTTGTTTTGTGAGTTTACCCCATGAAGTCTAGGCCAGTTTCTAAATCCATGCACTTCTGTTCAACTTTCAATGTATAGAAAATCCACGACACACAGATCAGTTCTATGGCGAATCCTTACCTCTTCCAGAGCTTGAATCAACTGAACAATTTTCCTGCCTGCAGAAGTAGAATCCTCGTAGCCCAGAGAGCCAATCTGGCGACTCATTTCAGCAAACCAAGCTTGTAGATTGTCTGAACAGAAAGAATCAAAATATAAATTTATATCATTTTAGGGGTAAGACCCAAGCATAAATAACATAGTTTTCTTCTTTTTTTCCCCATTGACTTACCAACAAAATATACCGCAAATACTTATCCATAAAAATTGTACATCTTGCTTTTGAGTCATACCTAAGAAAAAAAAAAGACTTTAAAAAGTGAAAATTGATCTCTCGACAGAAAGTTTAATAGCAAGGAGGCCATAAAGTAAAGACAACATACCGAAGGAACTATAATACACATACATACTTCTATAAAAGTTCATGGGAGTTATTCTATCATCAGAGGGGTTCCATCTCTTCAGGGTATGTGTGTGACAGATAGATTCATTGCCATAAAAGGAGTGGAAAGGGGGGGGGGGTTCTTTACCTACGTGGGTGACAGAAGATAGTGGGTATGGTGAAAGTGAAAGATCGGGAAGTCTTGGATAGAGAGAACAGAGAGTCAGAAAGAGAGAAAGAGAGAGAGAGAGAGAGAGAGAGAGAGAAAGAGAGAGAGAGAGAGAGAGAGGGGGGGGGGTGAGAGAGTGAAGGAGATAGGCACAAGTCCTCACCATTTTTCTCCACCCGTGTGAGAGGCTTAGTGCCAGAGTAGACTTCGCTAAGTTCTTGCATGCGCTCCGAACCCTCCTTCTTGTACTGCTCCCATTTGAGCTCCTTCTCACTCAGCATCTGTTTGAACATCTGAAAGGAAAAAGAAGGGAGGAGTGAAGATGAGCAGGATTGTTTTTTATGTCAATTTAGCACATTTTAGAGGTAAAAGTTGTCATTTATGTCAATTTAGAATTGAAATGGTCATGTTAAGGTCAATTTAGCACATTTCAGAAGTAAAAAGTGTTATTTTTGTCAATTTAGCATTGGAATGGCCATGTTAATGTCAATTCAGCACATTTCAGAAGTAAAAGTTGTCATTTATGGGCCACATTTCACATGCAACATATCATAATAGCATTGAAAATTTTTTTTTAGAAAAAAAAAAGGCCACATACACCAGGATGCATACCAACGATCTGCACAAAAAACATGTGATGCTTGAATTATAAACCCTCTGAGCCTTGCACATTGAGCATCTTTGACTCATACACCTGAGCTCTTTTGGGCTGACTGCTAAATGTACGCACTCATGTGTCCGCTACAGTCCATAAGGCTAGAGATAAATTTATAGAAGAAGCAAGGAGCTGAGTGACTTGAAAGTAAACAGATGAGTTTGGCAAATAAACACGAGCTTCTGGATTCACTTAATAGCAAAACTTTCCCCATTTTGTTCTCCCAAAAGAAATGTTTGCGCATGCGCAAAACACACACACACACACGTAAGAAAGAAAAAAAAAGCACTAACAAATTACACTAAAAAAGATACAACAAAAATCCCCCCCCACCCCTCCCAAAAATAAAAAATTAATAAATAAACAAATAAACAGAAAAACAACAACAAAAATCGGAAAAGGTACCTCCTTCAGCTTGAACTCAAACTGTGCAATATTTAGCAGCAGCTCAAACACAACCAGAGGATTGAACTTGCTGTCTGTCAGAACCTGCTCTCGGATCTGTTTGATCTTTTTGTTTAATTCAGCACCTGGAAAAAAGGAAAAAGTCACATGGTTTAAGACACTGAACATAAAAACAGTTTAAGGGACTAACTTCAACAGCGACAGACTCTGACAGCTACTCTTTGTTTGTGAGTCGGAAATAATCAAAGGAATATTTAAGTCAAATTAGTACACCAATCACACAGCTTACCATAGTCCTGCTTTCACTTGCTGTCTTTATTTGTTAAAATGAACATTAAAAAAACCCAAAACGACAGATATGGCAACAACTGAAAACAATCAAATATTGTATCTAAATATCTTATAACTTGAAATAAATTTCTATCAAATTCCATTTAAGCATGAAAGTGAGAGAAGATTGTACCCAAGGAAAAATACAGTAAGGAAAAGTTAACAAAACAAATGGTATATAGACATATTTTACTGATGAAAAAAAATGAAATAAAGCTTAAAATGTCAAAATACCACTTTTTTCTTTGAAAAGACTGGATGTTTTTATATAAAATGGGTGTTAAAGATAGACAACTTTTAGGTTCCGGGAGGAAAAACAATGAGAAAAAAAGTGAGGAGTGGAAGGTGGGGGGAGAACAAGGAAATGGAAACAAATAAACAAAATATGATTTTGATTAAATATGAAATATCCTCAAATCCTAACGCACATAGAGGCTGGTAAAAACTAAAGGGCCTTCCAAAAGGCAAAAAAAATATAGAACATACAAATTACTTCAAGCCCACAGGGCAGAGGTGTCAAACTCAATCACTCGGGGGGCCAAACTCAAATTGCACTTAAGGTTGCAGACCATATTTAATGAACACACACCGTGAAGCGAAAAGCTAAACTTTTTTTCAAAACAATGGCATGAATTAAAAGACAAAAAAGTTAAAATGATTACAAATCAAGGCATACAAATTTTCGCTCTTAAGCCAGTTTGTCGGAGCTGGATGTTTGGTATATTTGCTTGGCTACAAGTTTATTTATGTTTGGAGTAAGGTTCTGTGTTATGGTGATTCTCAGGATAGACTAATTAAAATTCTCTCGCAACCTGCTTTAGTTGTTCGCATGGCCGGATGTGGCCCACACAGGCCTTCGATTTGACACCTGAGCCCTTAATACTTTTCAATATCTCTGTCTCTCTATGTCTTTCTCTCTTTCTCACTCACTATGTTTCTCTCTCTCATTTGTTCATCTCAAGAATGGGGGAAAAATCATTTCCATCCAATCAATCAATGGGTTTCAATTCATATCTGCTGTCGTGGAGTTAAGTGCGCACTTACACGTACCAGAAGCATTTCTTAATTAGGTCAGCATAAAGTCTCCACTTCGCATCTCATTCTTTAATTTAACTTTTAAGCCCCTTTATATAGGAAAAACTCAACAAGAAGAGAGTCTGTCTACAACCATGTGTTTACACTCACAAAATGAAAATAAAAATGAAACAAAACAAAAACATTCCAGAGAGGCCCAGAAGAGAAAAACATCTGGCATAAGAATAGATCTAAACCTTTTGATACTCTGGGGAGGTTTCCCTTATTGTGCTCTATCTCTCCCTCTCCCCCTCCCCCACCCCCACCTTTTTCCTCCCCCCCCCCCAACGCTTCACTAAATCTGAGCATAGGTGAAAAAAACAGCACAGTCCCCGTTCAGAAAAGAAACCTGGACATCTTACTTTGTACTTAAATCAAATAGGTATGTGACAAACAGGGTAAATGTTTAAATGGTAGGAACATGACAATGAGGAATAACTTGATATAGAGGGATGAATTAAATCTTTCAAAACAATGGTACTAAAACAGACCTGCCAACCCATCCCAGTGATAACCAAAAAAAAAAAGATTTCGGAGAGTCCTCCCCAAAAAAGCAGTGTTCGAAAAAGAATAAGAGTCAGAGAATCCAGTAAAGATCATTTTATGAATTGACAGTTGTAAATAAAACAAAGAGCAAGCAAACTGATTGAGAGAACTGCAAGCAGCATACATTTCAAGTCACTCACATGAAGAAATCTATCCTATGGCTACATTAGTTTGAAGAAGAAAATAAAAATCCTTGGTGCTGTTTAGTTGATTAAGGATGAGGGAGGGCATTTCCTGACTCTGAGAGAAGTGAATCATAGTTCAGAAAATAACCGATATACAAACACAATGTCAAAACAAGGTGCATGAATTCGACATCAATTAAATCCAATAGCATCATCTGACTAAAATAAAGTATTAAAAAAATTGAGTTCTCTTGAAAAGCTGATCAAATGTTTTGAAGGCTAAACCCATCCACCCCTCTTTCCCCCCAAAACAAACAAGAATTTTGGGGTTGCTTGGCAGGTCTGTGATACATTTTCATTCTATAGGGAAAGGGCAGGGAAATAAATATTTGGGAAAAATAAACTTGCTTCTACTTCGATGTTACTTGCTTCGCAAAGTCATGAAGACAACAATGCACACATATATGTTTTAATGAATGATGAAGTGTATAGCCTCATAAGGCTGCTCTGGGATATTGTGGTATACAATATTCAAACACAAGAGCACATTCCTTCATACATGAATACAAATGCAAACATGCTCATCTCTAAAGAAAAATTAATTTACATAATCACTACACATCATGTGTGTACAGGTCACTTAGAAATACACACAGCTATATGTGAATTCATTGCTTACCCCTCTCCAAACTGCATTCACTTTTTACACTTAAAAAACCCCCAACCCAACTTGTGTATAAAACTTGACTGCATACACATGAAACACTCAACAACATTCAAATTCCTCGCACATAAACAGCTCAAACGCGAAAAGAAAAGAAAATCGACTGCAATCAGAGTGAATGATCACTTTATATACAATCAAACAAGATAATCTGAACAAAGGGTAGGAATTGGGAGGACAAAATTTCTAATATTCTAAATAAAAGAAAACAAAATGAGTAAGGGCTGGTGAAATGCACGTTGTAGGAGGACAAATTCTAAACTCCAAACGATTTTATACTTAAATCACTTACTGCGCCTGCATGATAGCAAAGGACATCTTGAAACCATTTTCAGAGATGACTGTCTAGGTGGAATGTATGTCGTAAGAGGACAAAATTCTAAACTCTAAATACAAGTAAATTTTTAAATTATGTACTGCACCTGCATGCTAGCAAAGGGCATCTTGAAAACAGTTTCTGAGATGACTGTTTAGAAAAAGTGTTACTTCTCATTAATTCTATTGGAAACTTGCCTGAATCTGGCAATCTTTCAAACAATACTTTTACACCATAGCTTAGTAAAATAGTAACATTAAGAACTGCTTGAGAATGCTTTTGACCTTAAGTGAACATTTTTATTGTGGGAAGATGTATTTTATGGTGGAATTTCACTGGGGTGTGAAAGGTGATGACTTAAACTCATTACCTGGCTGGTTGAAGCCTAAAACATATGCAAATAAGTTTAGTAGGATGGAAATGTTAGTGTCTAAATACAACAGTCAAAAATTAGGTTTGAAAAGTGCCACAGAGCAGTCATATGTAGACAACAACTTGGTAAAAAGGAAATAAACAAACCTTAAAAAGAATGTCAAAGAAGCATTAAACAAAAACAACAATATATTGCATAGAAAAACACTTTGCTTCCTGCTGTATATGCTAATAACATACATGCATGCAAGTTATTGAAAGCAAAGAGGTTTTTTTATATACAGAAAATGACAAAGTAATACACAAACTTGTACAGAATCAAAGAGGAGACCGGACCACACCTACTAAGATACTTAACAAGCAAGAGATTATTCTTTAAAAGACCAAGGACCAGATATTCTAAAACAGGTTTACTTTACTTTTTTTTGTCAATTCTTTATGAGTGAAAACACACTAACATGCACAGAGAATAGAAAATAATGAAGAAGAGAAATACATAATTTTTAAATAGGTGACTGAATAATTCGGAAACTGCATAAAAACCCAGAGCCCTCACAGTATGAAAACCAGTCACCTGTTTAAGAATATCAAGACCTCTAGTACTTCTGTATACACATTCACACACAAACACAAAATTTACTTGGTTGTAACGTTGATGAGTGCAACATGAGCCAGCGCAGAGTGACATTTCCCTCCCGGAGAACATTCATCAACTTTTGTATAGAGTCGAGAACAAACTCTTCCTTCAGAACACCTTCTTTCAAGTACTTGTTCAGCACGGGCTGCAGCTTCTCCACTTTTTGGGCATATTTAACGGACTAGGGAGAAAAATGTAGACAACATCAAACCATTAATGAATAAGAATTGACCCTAACATTAACTAAACATATATAAAATACTACAAATGTTAATTTGAACGCACAGGAACATTAAAACGAATTGATGGTGCTAAATCTAAACGTCATTCAGAATCTATATTTAAGTAGTTTGCATAGGATACTTATAAGAAAATTTCTTACAGAACACTGGATCAAATAAAAGGAGCAACATATAACAAAGTAGAATAATTGTAATCATTATCATCTTTTGTGTGCTTCTTTTCTTCATTAAATAGCAGACCTTAAATTGCTAGCTACACTGAACATAAACTTCAAAAACCTAAAATAATCGCGACACTATTTGACCCCTTCCTCCTCAACTATTGACAGACTTCATGACCATTTGCACTTTACCTGCTTGACTTATTATTAACAAAGTGGAACAGAGTAATGATATCAAGGAATAAAAAGAAGGCAAATTGACCTGACCAATGGTCTGGATTTAAGATAAAGTTTTTAAAAAAATATCAGTTCTTCTCATTCTTTCAGTGCTGACAGACAGACCATGACAACAAAATATTCACCACACAGATGAAAAAAAAAAAAAAGAAAAAAAAAAAGAAAAAAAAACGAGGACAGAAAATCGGTTAGCACCATTCACATTCACTCCACATAAAATAAGCCAGGCCAAGCAATCCATCATAAATGTCACAAAAATCTGAGCCAACTTTTGAGAGTGACAATCAAAAGGAGGACCTAACATACCTGTTCCCTGATGTTTGACACAGACAAAGTGTTATTCAGAGCAGTCACAGCAGACTTGTATGGAGCCCAGGCATCAAGCAGATTGACAGTCATACCCATGTATACACTGATCACCTGTAAATAAAAATCATGACAACAGTATCCATCAAACAATTTGTTTCAAGTTCTCAAAACAGACACAACAGAATCAGAAAGAATAGTCCTGGTGTGTATCAGCTACAATGTAGCACTGAGCAAGTGTAAGGGTGAGGTTGACTACCCACAGGTGTATTTGTTTTATAAGAACTCTGTCTACTTATTCATGCGCAATTACAGAAAAGAAACAAATGTCAATTCTCCACGATAATTTTCCTACTCTATTGAGACAAGACAAAAACCATGTCACACATAACAACTATGAGATACCCTTCACATTTATTTTATTCCTCATTGTGACACAGTCTCAGTACAGGAAAAAATCTGAACATTTACCCATTTCTAAATTTCTTTTTAGCCACAACACCATTCCTAGAATTAAAAGATGCAGAAACAACATCAGAGTATAAGGTATTACCATGATAAACCAAGAATATTGATACTTGGAAATGTAATTCACTAAAAGGACATTAAAACAGAAAGACAAAAGCAGTAATTTTACTACCATGTTTTGGGAAATATCCAACTGTTTTTAAAAATATTTTTTAAAACCAGTTGTTTGATATATAAGTTCTATTAACTCACCCAGTTATCAGGGAAATGTTTGTCCACAATTTCCCTCATCTTTGCCTGCTGTGCATTGAGGATGTCTGCCTGGAAATAAAGGATCACGTACAGCATGCTAGCCTGTGTGGCCAACGCTGTGCTGCGATGCTCAGGCTGCGGGAATGCAGCAATCTGGTTGTACAAGTCGTCTGATCGCAGACGGCCGATCACCATGTCCACAAATTCTTGATTGACTTGCACACGACTTAAAAAAAATAGGGGAAAAAAAGATTTATTTGGCTGGATTATGGCTCATGGCAGAACAAAGACATGAAAAAATATATAACAGTGTCTTTAAAAGTTTTTACATTTCGTCATGTGTCTTGAAAAAACTGAAACCACATCAATCACCAATATTGTACATTCATAAATTCTATAAAGAATTATAATGATTGTGAAAATAAGTACCGACAGCTTTGCCAAAATAAAATGACTGTTCTTGCATTCTCCAGATTCCGCATAAAGCAACATAGACTGTGTCCAGCAACTCAATAACATTATATACTTCAAAACATGCTCTTAATCAACAATTACATTAAATAGGTGTAAAAAAAAAAATTCTTACGAAAAGAATGATTCTGGGTAGTGAGCTGGCCTTTTTGCTCCTGGTGCGTTTGAAAACCCAGTGCTGCGCAAAAGTTTGCAGACATCGTCAATGTTGGAGTCACCTGCAGCTGCCTTCTGAGCACTGAAATAATTTTTTAAAACATAGGTTATATTTTAAAAAATATAACACAATGTATGTTTGATATCTCTCAAGAGTATGAAATTTTGCCCACGCATAGTCTTGGGGTCCAAACCTGTAGACGAGCTGGGTGTAAGTTCTGAGAAACCACACATGAAAAGAGCAATCATTACAAAATGTTACAAGCTAAATTTTTTAAAATTAAAAAAAAAATCCAAATATAACATGTATAACAATACAAATGAAAGTATTAATATGAAAAAAAAAACCCAACAAATAATCTACAATATGAACAAACACAGTGATGAAAAATGCAATATGTTTAGAATAAAAACAAGCTAAATATGGTATGGTACACATCCTTTTTCCTTCATTTCTACATGTTTAGGGGTAAGAACCTTCTTACCTACAAGGAAAAGCAAAATAAAAGTTGATTGAGGGACTCTGAAACCAGAATTTACCTTGTACACAATGGATACTTTCATTCTTTAAAAACGCTGTTTCAAGCTATCAGCTAAAGAGAATGAAAACTGGCGCTGAAATCGTTTCCTTTTCTCCCAATGTGTCTATGCACTATCTTGTTGATTAAAGTAAAATGACTTGTAATCAGGAAATACTTTGAAATAGATTTTCTGTTTGACATTTAACCCCTTCATTGTTGAGACATTTCCAACAGTACAGACAAGATAAAATGTGCATTCAAAAGAGATTTAAACACAAAGCTACACCTGCCTCTTTATTTAAGAATTTTAGCAACTTCACAAACCGTAGCTATGCCTAATAAAACTTTCTCCTGTAAACCTGCAGGAAAAATATAAGTGAGTTTTGGAGGATACAAACAAGTACTTAATATCACGTCTATTCAGCAGTATAGAAGTGAAGAGTACTCATCACCTATAAACAATTTTACATTTTAAAGAATCCAATTTATTATACGAAATCATGGAATATCAAACACAGACCTGTATCTGTAGTAGGAGACTAGAATCCTCTCTCTGACAACACCATCAATCCTTGTGTCAATGATGAGAAGCATGACCCCATACAGAAACAAAGACTCGCACTGTGATTTAAAACAAAAAGAAAAAGAATTAACACTGTCTAAAATTCATTCCATTCAAAGAATGCAATTTAACAGGTGTTACATCGTGATAACCGATATTTCTGCAGCACAAATCCAAGGGAGATTTCTATTTTTATTATTGTTATAGTAGAAGGTTTTACGGCGCTCACATCTGCATAGGGTCATATGACCGCTAAGGGGTGGGTGTCAACAGAGAAGTCCTTACAGGGAATCAGACTTACTCTGCTCACCTCTCTAGCTTCAACAGCACAAGGTCTGCTTCGGCCATCAAGGCACCCCGGAAAAAGCAGGTCACAAAAGTGACAAACATACAAAAGAAGTAGAGGAAAATGACAATAGTAAGGATTAGGAAAGAAAAAGCAGCAGTTCCCTGTCGATTTCTGTTTTAGTCTACTAACAGTAAGAAGGGTGAAAATTATTGCTGCCATAGTAAATGGTATCATCCAAATATTTATGTCAAAAACTTCTTGTCAAAAGGGTCCAAATAATACAGGAAATACAATCCCCAATGCTACTGTCCATTCCACAGCAGAAATCTGAAATGTCCACAGACACATGAAGACAAACTGGATCGAGAAGCTATTTATATGTGTGGAAGTCCTTGGGTACTAAAAGGTCCTATGGGCAAAGAACAAATTATAACACTTTTACATTTTTGTCCTTTCCTGCAGTAATATTAGGGATATCCTACATAAACGGAACCCCCCTAAAACAAACAAAACCCCCCCCCAAAAAACCCACAAACAAACAACCCATCCCCCTCCCAAAATAAAACAACAACAAACAAACAAGCAAAAAAACAAAACCGGGCTTTAATTCTTTGTGAAAAAATGCAGTATTTCAACAGGAAAAACAGACCAAGGGCAAGAACAATACATGACAAAAATATAATTACCATGAGTTGTTTGCCATCATCATTCAACAGAACAGACTCCATGGTCTGCTGGATGTACACTCCTTCCTCCAAGTCCTCAAGATAGCTAAAAAGGTTAAAAAAAACAACAAATAATTATGAAAACATTGAAAGTAATGGGTAATGTCTGGGCACACATATATATA
>NW_004797661.1:87304-88701 GCF_000002075.1 Aplysia californica
CCATCCGTTCATTGAAAGGGGGCCCAGCTAGTATATATATATCTTCTTTATTTGTGGTACTAATTTAATTAATATTTAAGCCCATTTCTTTTTCTTTTCTTTTTTTTGTAACTATCTGATAAAGATCACAATATGAAAGCGCAGAAAACATACATTTTTAGTTTGGTAGGAATTAATTTTGAATTTCGCCTGCAATTAGCAAACACACATGTAATACTGGACCACTGAGATTTTTTCGCCGTTACCCGAGAAGGCTAGGGACTAGATCTTCCTACCCTCTAAGATCAGGGGAGTGGCTAAAAGACAAAAGTAAGAAGGAGCCAAGGAAAAGCAGACATAGAAAGGCAGCAGAAAGATTCAAGAGCCCAGAGGAGGGGAAAAGGGGGGATAGGGTGGGAGGGGCAGAAAGAGGAGATGAAAGCAGATGACAGAACATGAATGGAGAGCAGGAAAGGTGCGTGAAAGGAGAAATTTGTTTAAGAGCAGATAATTTTCCGTCGCTGTCAGGTTTTGAACCCAGGACCTATTGACATCATATGAATAGTGAACACTGCATCTATACCACGAGAGCCCCCGCCCATTTCTTAGACGGGTGGATAGTCCTTGAAACTGAAACTTTATCAATCACAAACTTACCACTCTAGATTCTATTTTATTGTCAAAATAATCTGCACTGTTGAAGTAACTGAAGTCTGACAGTATATCCCCATATCTTGCTTGATCTGCTCTGGTCTCAAGACGAAAAACTGGAGGGACAAAATCTGCGAGACGTAACAGCTCAGCGATGATAGCATTGCCACGAGAAACCAGCCGCAAGAGATTCTGCCCACATTGGTTATTTTCAGCTAAAAAGTCAGCCATATCTGTATGTTGTTAGCCGCTACAACTTTCACAAAAAAACATTCAATCAATGTTAGTCTAGACCTAGATTTAGATATATAGATCTAGAATCTAGATTAGATCTAGACAAGAGATCTAGATTTTCTAGTGGAAGTTAGGGCCTAGATCTAAATCTTCTTCTGAGTGTGTCCTTTCAAGTTTCTCAACACAGGCAGACTCAGAGTGAAAAGTTTCCGGAACGATTTTTAGGCCATAAACACAGGAACACATCGACTTGTAGAACAGACACAGTAACGCCTTTTTGTTTTTATTTGATGTCTCACAGAGATTGCTACAGTGTCTGTGCCGACAGGAAATTGGAACTTTAGAAAGGCAATAATAGCAGCACGAAAGGCTCACATGATGTACACAATAAACACAAACAAAATTGTTCTTCGAACGTCGAGAGTTATCTGCCCACCAAACGCCCCTTTTCATGATTTTCCGGTCTGGTTCATTCGTTCGCAGAATTCTCCTGAGTCTCGTTTCTTTCATAACCGTACTTTTATTATTATTGC
>NW_004797661.1:89933-119933 GCF_000002075.1 Aplysia californica
CCTACTCTAAGATCAGGGGTATGGCTGAAAGACTTTTAGTTTAGTTTTAGAAGAGGTTTTACGGTGGTGAACATTAATTTTCAGTTTGGTAGAAATTAATTTATAATTGAATAAGGTCATATGAGCGCCTAGGGGTGGATGTCAACAGAAGTCCTTAAAGGGAATCGGGCTAATTAGGCCTAACTGTGCTCACCTCTCTAGCTTCAACAACACAAAGTCTGCTTCGACTACCAAGGCACCCCGGAAATAGCCGGTCACAAGAGAGTGACAAATATACAAAAGAAGTAGAAGAAAATTGACGGTTGTAAGGATTAGGAAAGAAAAAGCAGCAGTTCCCTGTTGCAATTCCCGCATTTATGACTCCTAATGAGCATGATATCGATGAATCAGCCAAATTTACAATTTTATGTGCAACAGAACATGGTAATTCCCCCCTCCACCTTTGGGAATGACCTAAAGACTCTCCAGTCAGTAGCACCTGGGGTGTGGCTGAAACACTAACCCTACGGGTCTACTGAGATGGACACGGCCCGATCTTTTGCCGGGAAGAAGAAAATCGGTCGGGTCGTTTCTGTATTGTGTGTCCACCAATTCGGACAAGACACGACTAGTCTGTTGGCCTACTGGCCGTATTATTCCACACACTGTGTCCCAAGGCTATGTCTTTGGTACAGGGCTATAAATAGTCGAGGCCAATAACCTAGACGGTTAGTGTAAGCAGAACGTAGCCAATAACCCAATGGGTTTTTAAAAGAAAATCGGTAAAATTGTTAATATACATATGTTACTTTAAGTAACTGTACCTACGAAATCCTTTTAAAATTCACAAAAAAACGGAAAACGATTGAGAGTTAAACCAGGTGGTTTTCGCGTAGACTTTGTCAATTTTGAGGCGCTGATTACGAATATGACATTAGAATTTTAATCTGAACTCAAAATTAGAATTATTTAAAGCTCCGGCGGGGCATATGGCTCATGAGTCACGACCCGGCCTGGCTAAAATTGAGCAAGCGGATTTCCAACCGACAAGTCTTTGTCGGGTCGTGTCGTGTCTGTTGACACAGCCAAACGGACTTTTCTCTCATTTCTTAAGAAATAAACGGTGTTCCATTTCAACTCCCGACTTTCCGAGAGACGGACGGAATCGGGTCGATTGGTGTCCGTCGCAGTGGACAATGGGCCCTATAGGAGCCCCAGATGGAGGGGTAGAGGGAGGTGGAGGTGGGAGCAGAAGTGGAGACGAAAGAAGACGACAGAACACGATTAGAGAGCAGGAAAGGAGGCGAAAGGAGACAATTTTAGAGAAGAAATTTTTTCGTTGTTGTCAGGTTTCGAACCCAGGGCCAATAAAAGAGAGGCAAACACCATAACCTCTCTGACAACGAGAGCGAGCCCCTCGATCTCAACTCTGATGTGTTTTTATATCTACTCTGCGTTCAATATAAGCATAATGTCGCGATTAAAAAAGCATGATAGGCTTGCTTTTAAAAGCGATATTGCCCCAGTTTAAACGTTTAAAAATACAGTGGAACTCAGATTCAACGAGGTCGCCGGGCCTGACCTAAAATCTCGTTGAATCCGAGTGTTCGTTATAGCAAACATGTGGTTTTGTGTAGATAATTACAGGCACTAAGCAAGTACTGTATAAAGAGAAGTCACAAGTAGTGCCTGAAATGCCTGCATATGATGAGCTGTGTAAATCTCGCCTGTGTCATCTCGATTGTTTACCAAAAAGTTGTGTTGCTGTGTAGAGCCTAGCACACGGCAACTTTTGATTCCATAGACCAGCGCTCAATTCGTTATGTAGATCTACGTCAAGACTAACTTATCATGGTAATAGCGATCAGTTGCCGAGGTGGAAAAAAGACTGTGACGCATTTGTATCTGCGACGTTCGTCCCCGATACACACCAGAGTAGACACGTGCGCGTGCCAACAACGCATGTGTTGGTGTAAAAAAAAAAGGCCGCTGATTGGTCGCATGCAATCGGCTATGTGAATAATGGTTTACGATCCAGGTGCAATGAATGGTTTCAAGGAATAGATAAAGTTCGTTCTGGGAGAAAATTGAGCGGAGCCACGTCTGCGGGGGCTGTTCACCCTGGAAGCGACCTCGTTGAATCCGAGCTCGCTGATTTAAGTGCTCGTTGAATCCAGGTTACTTTTTATTGATTTTAAAGAAGAAAAAAACCGGGGAATCTATCTCATCTCGTTGAATCCGATTTCCACTGTATTTAGAAACCACTCAGTTTTTATTTGTATTAGTTAAGGAATTTTATAGAATACAGCAAACAGCAAGTGTTTACAAAAATAGTGTTCAGTCGAGACGCATTGATACTATTCACTGTACAAAAGCTAGAGAGTCTGTGTTCGATAGTTTAGGAAATTTGACAATAGATCTCAGTTGCACCTCGAATTTTTGACCGCACCGAGAGTCTTTGGTGCCACGCCTCTTGTACTTGTAGCCTTGGTGTCCTGTTTCTGTTTCTGTCTCTCTGTCTTGCTTCTTCCTTGCATGGCCCGGTTATTGTGTCGATGTGCCTCAGTTTACTAAAATCAACAACAACAACAAACAACCCCCCCCCCCCAAACCCTCAAGACTTCTGGGCAGACGCAATAATATATATTATAGATTCACTATGTCGTTGAACTGGTTGGACAGAATACCGCGTAAAGCAACATACGAATACCCAATCTGGCCTACCAACCGGATCTTCTCGTGTGTTGCTTAGAACAATAAAAATCACAATGGCTGCGCCCATAGATACGAACTGAAAGTAGACGCCCAAGAAGAGTGTACCCAAAAATCTTTGATAAAATCTTGTTGGGAGGATCAAAACCTGCTACAATTGTTGGAAACAGGTGTATTCAATGGCAGATAACAACAAGGTCTTGCGAGTTGGAAAAGAAGGCTCTCTTAAGAGAGAAGACTATGCAACCCTTCGACACAGAAAGGACCCTTGCGTAAAGGTCAGCCCCCAAGGCTCAGCCTCAGCCTCGGGGATAAACATTTTTTGTTGGATTTTATTTGAATCATCCATTAACATCTTGTGCATTTTTATCTTCAATGTATTTTGATATTTCTGTATATTTTCACTTCCACTCCCGCACTCAGATGCACTGTTTTGGGGCTGAGGGTCAAACTAGATCCACTGCACAGTATTTTTGCTGCAGATCTCATAATGATTTATATAGAACAAGTTGGGCCCCCTTTCGATGAAAGGAATGATCGGTGCTTTAATATCAACTAAAAGTCATTGGCCTACTATATTTGCACTCTACTGGAATGGGACAATAAATCTTGAGAGATGCAAAAATTATAAGGTGTAAATCTATACTCTCAAAACAAAATGCACCTCGCGAAATATCACTTCCGATTTTCTAAAATTACAAAGACAGAAGCGTCGGCCTACAAAAGCGATCAGTGAAATAAAGAAATTTAGCTTTTTGCAGCAAAACTGTCTCTAAACTGAAATAACGAAGGGCGTCATGCTCTGGGGAATATTTTAAAGAATCTTTTGGCGAAAACCGCATGTTAATCGATGCAGCCATTAAAAAGTCTTTTGAATAGCAAAATTCGGCCACCACAAACAGATAATAGATCTAATGATGATGCCATGGCCATTAAAACTTTCGCAAATGAATTGTTATCAAGAAAAGTTCAAACCTAATTGCAAAACATCAAGTTTAATATAGATTCTATATGGGGAAAAAACAGGGCGAGGAGGTATACCCCCATAAAACTTCGGATTGGTCCAACAAAGTACAGAAATTAGGCCTACTCCGCAAAATGCTTCTAAGTGACTAGAGTAGAGTCTAGATTGAATAAAAACCATCAAATGTTTCAATTACTATTACTCTTTCACTACTGCGAGCTGTGTTTCACGGCTTGTGTAACCCCCAATGCTGGACGGTGAGCCGTGTTTCAAAGCTCACCATGTGCACTTAACCTACTTCCAAACCACACACCTACTTTTGTAAAAATCAAATCTGAAATTTCTGGCTGATGAATGAATATTTTTAGCAACATTTGAGATACCCTGTAGGTCATTATTTCCCTTTTATTTTTATATTGAAAATTGAACTAAAAAATCTTTAATTGTCCGACGGTAGAGGCAGAACAAAAGTAGGTCAGAGAAATAGGGCCTGGTCCAGGTGAGGAAAAACCCCCAGTAGTGAAAGAGTTGATTTACAACCAAAGTATGAAGTCAATATTTACAGTTAACAGATAAAAAATGAACAAGAAAAAGGCTTTGCAAAACCTCTGTGCATGAGTTGGTAGTCTTGAAATGCTTAAAGAATAGGTCGCAGAGTTCAGTTGTAAGTATTTGATTTTTCAATGAATTACTGCAGAATGGCTGCTGTGACCTATAGGCTGTGGCTATCATTCAGTCCGCATACCCGCCAAGTACAGTAGCCTAGCTGTTCGACACACCAGGCTTAAGTAGGTCATGTAGGGCCTGCACAGTGTAGTCTCCAACACAGTACAGTGCCTCACCGACGTGAGTGTCTCGTGCGCTGGGCATTACCTCCCTACCCCGATTCCTGATCGCTCACTCCCTTTCCACATCCCATTTTCAATCTGTCGCTGGCAAGTGCCACGGTCAGTGAGTCAGTGCCTCGCCTTTCTATTTTCCCCAGCAAGCGGCCATAAACAGGCGTTACAAGTATGCTACTACAAAGTTTGCACTGGTCTTTAGTGTACACCTCGCGTTGCTCGGTCTTTGGTACTGTAACTCCAACACCCTCTCCCCTCTGCCTCTTATTAGTTTCACTGTGTAGTTGTGTAAGGTAAGAATCAAGGGAAGAAACCAGCCTAAAAAGGTAGTGTTGTCTTTTTGCCGCTGACCTCCCCTTGTTTTTTCCTCTTTGGCTTTATATTTTCATTTATCGACATTTTTATATATTGACATCAAATCCACTTCCCAAAGCATGTCAATATAAGTGGATTATACTGTACGTTTTTTAAATACAAAGGCCACAAAATATGAAATTCGGAACCTAAAAATCTGCTAAACTAAGAGCATATTTCACTTTGTGCATGTTTGTTTATATAATGTACATGCTAGACCGTGCCTTTCGGAAGCTTCCAAGGTATATACTTCAGGAATGCTAAACCTTACCATTCTCCTTGAACGTTCTTCTATTAATTTAATGCCTGAAGGAAACAAGCTGTCTTTTTAATTTGCAGAGTTTTTGTTGAATTATATTTTCTTTTTAACAGGAACATGACATGGCTTTGAAGTGCCTGGATGATGGTGGATATGACCGTAGCAAATGTGAAGACTTTTTTACCAATTACAGAAATTGTCGTAAATTTTGGGTAAGTTGTCTATCATTCAAACTTAAGAGTTTTGCAAATATTTTGAAACTGAAAACCAGCATCTGTGGTGTAGATGCTAGGTGCTTTACTTTGCCATTGCATGCAGAAAATGCGAGTTCAATACCTGTGTGTGGAGAATTTTTATCAAGTATTTCTGTCTTTCTGCTGGGATATTGTGTCCCTCCCATCCTGCATTGGCCCTGACAGGCAAGGTCGAAGTAGCCTGCCTTATGAATAATCTAAATAGTGTCAATGGCTGTGAAAGACTACTACAGTTACATTAATTTTTTTCTGAAAGTGAAGAAAATCTAAGAAAAAAAGCTCAATGTTACTATTATAAAACAAGGTATGTATAATTTATAAAACACAACTTTTGGATACTGTAACGAAGTCATTATATCCAATGTAATGCCTGTGATCAGGTGCATGTCACATAATTGAAATGCAAGTTTTGACAAAGTATTTTGTTCCAAAAAAAATAATTATTCCTACAATGGTTGAACAGTAAAAAAAGATAGGCCAAATAGAATTAAAGCTACAGTGATTATGACTGAGCATTTTTTCTCAAAGTAATTGAATCAAACTAAAATTAACCTATAACAATTTGTGACTAATTCTCCTTTTTTAATTACAATTAGACACTAAATAAAAAATGTTGAGTCAACATGACAGATAATTCAAGATCATAATTGTATTCTGTATTTAAGTCTCTTTCACATAAAGAATCAAATCTAGTTCCAAAGATCTATAAATGGAGTTGATAGTTGAATATTTATAATTTTTAGATCTAGCTGAATAGTTTAGTTATAACTCACTGATTTTTCGTTTTCCCTCATTTTGTTAAGAAATTCGTCTCTGATGACAGAAGGAAGAAGGGCATAACACCATACTTGCCTCCCCCTGAGGAACGTGAGCAAGTCAAGACAGAATATCTTCATCAGCTGCATGACAAACTTTGAAGACTGGTCCTGCAAGTGTAACAGACTTTTGCCTGATTACTGTGATTAGGGTCAACTTTGAACAGAGTGTGACTGCTCATTTTCTGGTTTACTAGACTTTTCCATTATAGTGAATAATTGTCTGGTATGCCATAAAATGTCTGTTGCTTTGCAATCAAAGTGAGGTTGGTGTGTCAAGAGTTGATATATTATTATGATGTGAATGTTATCAGAATTGATGGCATAATTCAAATATTGGCTATTATTAAAAAGGATAGAAAAAAAAATGTAAACAGTGTTTGCAGAACATTCTGCTGATAAAAGTAGTTTCAGTCTCTGTTTTGCTGTAAATAATGTGGATAATGAAGTGTCAGCAGAGAGACAGGGAAAGTTTTGAAGCATGAGAGGGACAAAAAGTAAGAATGGTTTAGTTTGTGAGTGACACATGTTGTAAGAGTGAATGGTTAAATGATGTTTAGTGTCTCAGACTTTGAATTTTTTCAGTTTAGGTGTTCTCACTTACATTGCCTTGGATTAAGGCTTTTTCAAGTTTCAAATACTTTATTCTTTACAGTACAGGGGACATTTATCTCCTGTGTACGGATGCCTTTAAAACCTTGACTTATTTGATGTTTAAATGGCTGTTTAAAGTATTTTGGGCTCTGATTCACCGGTTATCTGTCTTATACTTAAATCTTCACATTAGTCCCAAGTGGCTGCAAGCTGAGTTTTCTATACTCAGTGCAAGGGATGGTCTGAATTGTTCGGCTTATTGGTTTATCTAGACTATGTTCTTTGAAGTGCACTGTATGTCTTTTAAATATTAAATTGGTTCTGTGTATAAGATACTAAATGTCTTTTATGAACTATTGTTGAACATCAATAGAAAAGACCGTAAGCAATAAAATAGAATAATAATAGAAAACAGAAATTAAAAATGAGTGTTTTATGATGAACTGAAATAGGGTGTTGACTGAGGAACGTTGAAAAAATTTATGTAATTCACCAATTGTCTGCAGGTTGAGCAAAAGACGTTACAAAATCACATGGTTTGAAGTGCAAGTAGGTATGGGTATTGTGTGTTGAGTATAAAATCTTTTTATGTTGAGAGGGCCTACTAGACTGTGACAAGCATTGGTCTTACTATATGTCAAAGAAGGGACTTAAACCATGTTACAAAAAGGAATGAGAGACTGGTAGTAGTATATATAATAATTTTTTTCTTCCTTCACAATTCTTCCACATCCACAGAGTAAAGAAGATAATGTGTCAAGTCCTAGGTGTAAGTGATTGTCAGATGAGCGAATGAGATGTAAGATGTGTCAAATTTGAGTTGGATGGAGTTTGAATAAAAAGTATATTTTTTATGTGCCTTTTTTCTCAGTTTGTCGTATGAAAATTGTACTTACTGCATTGAGTTCATACTGCTCCAGACTAAAATCTTAAATGTCAAGTTCAGTCTGATTTTTTACTGCACAAAAATGCTTCTGTGGCTCTTTTAATCCTTCGATCTAATTTCAGAAAACGATCCTGTTTCTTTACCTGTCCAGTTTCAATGTCCCTTTGTCTAGAACTGCTTGAAACCTAGTTAAGTTCATGTGTATTCTATCTTATAAAATTTGTAAATATTGTTCTGAATTTTTCACCCAACTATAAGTGGATTTTTTTTCCTGGGGATGAGGAGAGGGGGGAAAGGTAGTTTTCACTCTCTTTCTTCATGCGAGTTGAAAGAGTCAAAACATACAGTGAATATCAATAACGTATCATCATCTCTGCCATAGAGATATGACGCAATAACAGTGGAAAACATGAAGCAGACTTAAAAAGTACCATCGTTCAAAATTTCCCTGATGTAATGGTAAACATCACGTCCTACAAGGGGTTGCTCAACTGCATGTCATCTTTGCTCTGTTAAAATAGAACAATAAATTAATAATTACTTTTATTCTCTTCTTAAATCTTAGTCAGTAGGCTACTGGAAATATTCACGAGAAATGATGAAATTTCTAGCTAACACCAGGGAGAAGTTTTCTTGTGTAATAGCACTGGGTTAAGTTGAATTGTTGTCGGTCACAGTGAATCAGCACAAGCTCTTTTTGTCAGGATTGGAATCATGAAAAATCTGAAAATAAGTAGAAGGAGCTGTTCGCATCAGAGCATCCACCAAGACTACAAGAAATGTATTAAGGCTGTGAAAGTGCACAGTAGACTACCATACAGCACCTGGTGAGCCAGCTATCTCTTTGCATTCATTAGGACACCATCCCATTCTTGTCTTTAGAAGAATTCATATTCTAGGCAATTATTAGTAGGCATTAGTGAAATGAAGTAGCCTACTGGTACACTGGAGGAACTACAAGTAAAGTACAAGTCCATGTATAAATCTGCTGAGTTTATGAGTGTGCAATTAGATGTACCTGAAAAACGAGCAGATTTTATGAACATATCCATGAAGTACAATGGGTTCATGCACCGGTATACAGTCCATGCTGGCTTTAAGCACGGTCATCGGGAGAAAGCTTAAGCGTGCTTACTGCCGAAGTGTGCTTGAGTGCGAAGTAGACATAATCCAGAGATTTTCATGTAGAAAATTTATCGTGCTATTTTCCTTTGTTTGTAAGTAGGCCAATAGCGGTCCCGCAAAAGTGTGCACTGTTATTTTTACCCCCCATGGTAGTTTTTGTTTGCTTGTTTGTTTTTATTTTGGTGGTCGAACGGGGAATGAAAACTTACTTTAGACAGCCAGTCACGATACAGCAAACTAGGCCTACATACCAAACGCTGCCCGCTTTGCCACATTCATACCACCGCCTTCATCCCACCTCGCCCGTGATACACAATCAAGATTAATGGATAGCGAGGGTCAAAGGTGAAATCGCAGCCAGCCTTCCTTTCTCATCTCCACGACTCTCTTTGTATTTTTTGTGTCTGTGTGTAGCTTTGCACTAGGCTAGATCCTAAGTCCACGCGTGCTGCCTCTCCGCCCGTGTGAGTGTGTGTGTCTATCACTTGCGTTCTTTGTGTTTCTCTTAACTCACAAACTGCTGAGGTGTAGACTGTTTGAACTTCGATGGGTTATCATGAAAGTATTGAATGTCTTGTAAATGAAGCGTGCCTGAAGCCGAAGTTACCGTGCATAAAGGCGTGTAAATTATATAGGAAAAATTCGGTAAGAGCCATTTAGCGTGCTTGAGTCCCAAACGTGGCACTGACTGTATTAGTTTCATGTCCGCCTTTTTACTTGTATGATGAATTTATGCACAGATGCAATGAGAATGTACCAGAGTAATGAATATACAGTATACAAGTTCCATGAGTAAATGTACTTGTACGAGCCATGCTCCCGAAAAATAGACACAAAGTCAAAGATATGAATAAAGGTGAAACAAAGATGGCAATTTATTGTAACAAAAACTATTGAAAATTTTGACAAGGGTCATCTATCCTTAACATCTTGTGCAGAATCTTTTCTCCCTCTTGACATCTGCTCTCTAATGGTATTGATGAGTTGCTTCTCTGTGACAAATGTCAGTGCAAGGACTGTCAGCAGACAAAGAGCTGTCACTGCTATGTGGATTATTCTGTCTGTGACCGTCCCATCAACACAAAAGGTCACCTGAAAAAAGGCAAGAACATGAATGTTGATTTGAGATAAGCTGTAGGCTCTAACCAGTCAATACAACAATGGCTACATTTCACAAGGACCAGGGGAACAGGTTATAATAATAAAAATTGCTGGAAATAAGTTGCAGGAGCAGACCACATCAGAGTACACTTGGTACACTTTATTCGTTTTGATAAAGCAGAAAAGTTCATAGAACAACCGTACTCCAGCTAGTTTCGACAATTGCATCCAGCATCTAATTAAACATACTTCATATTTTTGTGTCTGAATACAAAAAGAATTACTGTATATCTAAAGTGGAAACCAAAAATAACAGGCCCGGTAATAACAGGGATCCAGTAATAACAGGGCTGCGGTGTGCTGCAGACTTCGATCTAGTCCTAAGCCTAGCAACATGCACGTTTAATGTGTCATGGGCAGGCCATGGGAAACTACCCATGAATAAATATAGCTGGATTAGTCCACAAATGCTTATTTCTCTTGCATTTCTGATTTAACAGGGATCTGACATAACAGGACTTTTTCTCTGATCCCACCATCCCTGTTATATCAGGTTTCCACTGTATGTAATTTAGCCAAACACCCTGAAAAATGTTGAGTGTAACAACTATCTACACTTGGGACAAAGATGAGAATCTATGATCTTCAGCTAGAACCCTTGATGAATATATATTCTAAACCAAAAAGGCACTTGCAGACCTGCTACTCTACGAAATCTAAAACTCAGGATCTCAGGGTGAAAAAAATCAGGATTTGGTGAACAAAACCGGGATCAATGACAAATCACCAAGGTGACTGCCAAGCTAACTTAAAAATTTTCCAGGGGCATCCATAAATACATCCATGTACATACCTGTATAATATGCCCGATGTGTGTTTGTGTATTATCATTATTTTTATTTTTTTAAATCCTGAAATATCACGTCAAGCTCTCCTACTCCAAGGGTCTTTAAGCCCCCCCCACCCCGATACGTCCCGAAAAACTCTTCAACCAGTGTGCATGAACTTAAGGTTGACCTCGCCAACGGACTGCCCACACACATGCCAAACTCAAACTTCGAAGCCAGGTCACCCGATGCAAATGCACGATTGAAACAGTTTTACTGACGGGTCTTGATGATGGGCCTGACTAACCAGAACTCAAACAATTTTGAAAGTAACAGCAGAACTACAAATAATATTGATCACTTGTTGTACTACCAACTGAAATAGTTGTCAGGCCATCATTGGAGAATCCTGAGTGGAAACAAAAGCGAAACTAGATCTTGAGAATGTCTCAAGTTGGAATACAATATATATTGATACTGCTTCCATTAAAGTTGAAAAATCACGTGCAAGTAAACATCCAACATGACTTGGGGTGAGTCAACTACTAAATCCAGAATCAATATTTTGGAAAATAGTGCTCTGAGTTACTAGCTGCTGACAACAATTTCAACAGGTGCTTCGTGCGACAGAGAAAAAGGCAGAGTATGATTTTAGAAAAATCTGGTACAACCGACGGAACCAAAAAAATCGGGAAAATCCGGAAGCTTGAGATTTGGGGCAAAAAATCGGGATATCCCGATTAAATCAGGATGAGTGGCAGGTCTGCACTTATCTAGTATGATACAACTAGACTACATCAAGGTCAATTTTTAAAAATATTGCTGGTTCCCAAGGAAACGTCCAAGGTGCAAATAGTTATTTGGTACATGATGTACCAGAAACTAAATTTTCAAAATAGCTGTATGCCAAATTTATCTGTTCTATATATGAAAGGCCCGATGTCTCCTGAGAATTTGTGTACCATTCTTTTACCTCTCAGTCAATTTTTAAAGAAAAATGCAGGATAAAATATTGCTAAAGTCGCTAACTGGCTGCAACCCCACGTTTGACAAATAATAAAAGAATACCAAGGGCACCAAAAATCTTCACAAGAACAGAGTAGGCCTACAATCATTATAACATAGATAGAAAGGGAGTCGAATTTTTTTCAAGATTGTGAGATCATTTCAAATCTGTATTTTATTGCCTGAAACTGAAACACGATGATCTGTCCTTATTTCAACAAAACACAGAGCATTGTTCCAGCCAGTGCCGCCCCAGCCCCTGCGGCGAGCGAGTCGGCTCTTTGCTGTAATAAACTAAGCACTCCCTGTGTGTGTGTGTGTGTGTGGGGGGGGGGTCACATGCTTTCAGAGTTTTCTGGAAGGATTAATGCAAATAATTCCAAGCTGATGACTTTACTCTAAAAGAAAATGAACTGATCTTTCTATTAGTACCTTTTTGAGCCGGTATTTTACATATTTTGTGTTAAAAATGAAAACTGAATGTATTTTGAAAGGCTTTCTATTGAAATGCTAAAAGGCCAAAAATATAGTATATACCACGAGAAAGCCCATTCAAAGCTCTATAGTTCTCCACCAATGAAAAGATGGTAGGCCTATTTAATCATTGATCTTTCCGTGAAGCATTCGAATGCATGGGTGTTGATTTTTTAACCGGCCAATCACGCATTCTGACCCCGAGGGGATTCGCTTTTCAAGATGATTGTCCAGCTGCAAATACTTAAACATGAAAACAAAAAACTTACACCATTGTAACGAGGAAAAGCTGAACTTTATCAAGAAAAGCTTTTGGAGTTTTATAGCGAAAGAATGAAGAAACAGGGATTTGAATTACCCCAATTCCACCAAAACCATGCGCTCGAAAGGCTGCATTTAAGCTACCTAATCTATGGGTGACTGAGTCAATCTTCTCTTACAAATTTTCCTAATGTCAAGATTCAAAAACTCACCTCAGACACTGCTGTAATCACAAGTGACACAACTAAGGAGATAATCACAGCCACAGATGGGCAGACATCTTGGAGAGGTTTGTGCTCATATGTTGAGAAGTACCGTGAGATGAATATCACACTGAAAAGGTATAAAACCACAAGAGTGAGAAGCTAGAACATCTTTATTTCATAAACTTTATGAGTCAAGACTTAATGTCAGCTGGCTATTATTATTATTGTACTGTACTGTAATGCCTCCTAAAAAGAAACAGTTCTAATCAGAATCTACCACTAGGCTAAAATCTGGTAAATAATGTAACAACGGCTAATCAGCATACCCACTTGTCTGTCTCATAAACGAACCCTTAAAGCACACAGTCACTTTCAATCCAGGCATAGCATGACTGACAGGCTGATTTATAAACACCAACCCCCCCCCCCCCCCCCCCTTCCCCCACATACCCAAATTCCATTTACACAGTACCACTAGAGTTCCAAAAAACAAAAGTAAGACTACCTTCTGTTATACAATTATCCAAATCTTATGGTTTCAAAACTAGCCTACATACACACTAGCAGTTTCTGGACAGTGCTATAAAACACTAGGTGCCACCTTGTATGCATAGTCAGTCTTTCACCTTAAAACAGCACAAGCCAAAAATTACACCAGAGGACAGCTTAGTTATTTTAGTGCGATGTCTCTGTCCATCATTTGTCCTTAAATTGGAGAGCCGTAGCTTACTGGATTACTCTGTAGCCATGTATTTAGTCAAAGGCCAGGGTAATTGATATACATCTAGTGGTGAGCACAAATGTTAATCTGATCTGCAGAGAACATGTAAGACGGTGCAGAAAGTCCATCTTGCAACTCACTTTATGATAACATATCATGGGCAAAGCAAAATCAACTTGAAGACACGGTCAGAGCACCCTCACCTATGCGCAATCCGAGCTCCCATGTTCAGACAGTTAGCCAGGATGAAGCCAACACTGCCGACCCACTGTGTGAGAAGCCAGGAGGAAAACAAGAACAACCCAGAGAACAGCAGCATCTTCTTATTGTACCTGAAGGCCAAGAAAACCATGGCAAAGTGTCAAGTTATATTTCAACTCGTCATTTTCGCTTTTCTCCAGCACAATTTTGTACACAATGAAAAAGCTTACATTTACTAACATTTCTAATTTGCAGAACTGTAAATGTTTGGTGCCGAATTGTTCCCAACATTTTTGAAAATAAAAGAAAATATACGAATGTTGGTAGGGGGTGTGGGGACTCCTGGTAGAAGCAAAACTATCAATCTAGCAACCCACTATGTCATTTTGACCTTTTCTTTCCATAGTTGGTTATTGATCGAAAAGGCCAAAAAAAATGAAAAGTAAGGAGAGGTCCTGTGTGGACTCAGTGGCACAATTTGTCAGAGATATTTTGTGGAGGAAGGAATACAGAATAGTGAATTTACAGGTTTGGATAAGAAGCTGCACATGAGGAAGATTGCTGGACATTACAAGAAAATCACTTAGGCAGGGTCATAAATGTACCATGCATACAGGCAAATGAGGACGAGTCATATCAAAATTTTATTTATAATTTACTAAATCTACAGACTTTTTCTCTCCATTTTTTTTCTACAACAAAAAAATCTTTATTCTTTTTTAATTCTCCTGAATCTGGTTGCTTTAAGTCCAGCACTCCTTTTCATAAAATAATCTAGAACAAACTAAACAAGAAACTATTGACAAAGTACAGTTGAATGTAGAAAATACAGAAGTTGTATGTTAGAAAAGAAGGTAGCATAACATTTATTGTTTTAGATTCACACATGTATCATATTATTTTCCATGACTTAAAAAACAAAAGCATGTCAAAGTGATAAAGTTTTACCTCACTGAAAGTACATGAATAAATATTGAACAGATTAAAAGAAAAAGAATTCACAGAAGCATCTATACTTACAGTAGTTTCCGCCATACAAAAGCACGCTCCGCCCAAACGCACACTTTCGTCATCTGACGGATTTTTTACTATATGATTTAGACGTACAAACAGCACGGTCACTCCCTCTTAACGCACACTCCGATCCGCGAAACACGCTGAAAGGTAAAGCTTAACAAGGGTAAATTTTCACTACAACCTGCACAGCTTGCATAAGACCAGCCTAGATTGGGGGACTGAAATCTTTTTTGATTGGTCACTGGAAATGCATCTTTGGAAGAAGGTTTCTGATTGGTGTTTGGGTGACTGCATGTAATGTTTAGTTAGACCTAGGCCTGATGCGCAACGCGCATAAATGCTGTAAAACTCCATATAGGCCTCTATAGGATTAAAGATTAGCCAAGTAAGCCTAATCAGCTGCGCTCGAAGAACTTATGATGTACTTGGTCAACGAATCACAAAAAAAAATGTTTCTCTGAATGAAGAGATCGATGATTCTGATTCTGATGTCGCCCATACGGTTGGGGGAGGTCACTTGGAAAACCACGTGGCTGGGCCGTTGTCTCTATGACTATCACCAACAATTTCCTCTTAGGTTACCTGTTCCCGATGTTTTACAGTGCATATTATTATTCATTACATTGAGTCTGCCCCCCTCCCCCCCCATTCAACACCTTTGTATTCTTAACACCAGTCGGGGAATCATTCTCGTGTCGTCACATTATCGGCTCAAAGTGACCCCTACCCCAAACGGAGGTAACTAGAATATCAAGGCAAAGAAATGACAGCATCCCTTCCTCCCTTTGCAAAGGTTCATGTAAACACATGCTAAGGAGCCCTCCAGAGCACCGTGCATTTAGGCGGAGACTACTGTACCAATAGCCTACCAATGAATCTAATCCCCCCCCATGAAATAGCAAGGGTATATCCAGGCAAACTTATTAACACAACACAACCCCCCACCCCCTACTATAATTAAAATCCCTACTCAAACTTAGCGATCAATAAATATATCAACTGAACACAATTCTGCTCTATACCTGTCCACATCCTCTTTACTCATGGCTGCAAACACAAAGGCCTCAGTGGTTCCATTGATGGCGATGACGAGGACATACAAGCAGTACCACCTCAGCAGTCTTGGTCCTGGAAGAACAGACAAGAAGTTACATTTGAATTATATAAACATAAAAGCAATGATGACCATAGAATCTCCTTTCATGCCTGGATGTGGAACTGCAAAAAGTAAAAAGTTTGTGTTTTACAAAAAGTAGGCCTACCAATCGCAAATTTAAAAAAGGACTTATAGCAAAACTTGCATCCTGTTTGATCATCAAGACCAAATTATAGTTGTGGGACTTGCATGCCTTTATCTACAAATGCATAGGTTTATGACTTACACTTTCCTAATTTTCATCTTTGATGGCAACCATTGGTTACAAAATGCAGGCCTATTTTACTACAAGTATCTGTTTATCCCTACTATTGCATCAAAATATAAAACATTATATCTGCACTTAATATGAGCTTTGGCTAAAAACAGAAAACTGCCTATCAATGTTACTTTTGCGCTCATCAGTTTATACAACATAAATCATCTTGTCATAGCTTATTGCTCAAAGAGTTGACTTTTTCCTATATTACAGATCTTTTCAGAGCATAACCATGCCAATTAAAGACCACAAAATGACATTTGCATGCTTACCATTCCCAGAAGATAGAATTTCTCCACCGTACAAATGCAAGGCAAGAAAAGAATTTGAGTATCCGAAGACAAGTATGATGCAGCCAATTAAAGTGACAGTTTTCAGAATGACTCCTAGTACCCGTGCACTCAGTTTAAGAGAATCCTGAAACACAAAACAATTTTATAGCCACAAAAAGCAGCATATTAACTGAAAACAAGGAATGTGTATTTCAACTGGGGTGATACCTACATGTAAAAATTACTTGATTTATTGGACTGCATTTATTTAAAAAGCAGTATAAGAAGAAACGAAAAAGGGGAATATGACACTTTTTTAATTTCTAAGATTCCAAAATTTCGAGACAAATGCCACTGTTATTATAAGCAAATAGGAGTCAATGAAAGTGGAAACCAAAAAATCATCAGGGTTTTCATTTCATGAAAATGATAAATCTCTAAGCAATGTAGAAGTTACCAATGGTATGTAAATAGTTCATTCAAAAATATGAGTGACCACCATTATGCATTCTGCAAAAACAGGTTTAACTATAACATTTTTTAATCTTGCACAAAAAGGACTTTGTCCCCATACAGGTTGTGTCTAATATTCAAATTCTCACTTTCCGCATTTTAGATTGCAAACGTGACCTTTAACAGCTTCGAGAAATTTTTCCTAAAACTAAAAATGTTCTGTAACCATTGATTTTAATTTTATGTGGCTTAGACTAAGTTAGACTCAGTATCGGCGCTCATATGACCTTATGCAGTTGCGAGCGCCGTAAAACCCTCTACTATAAAAAAAAAAAAGACTCAGTATTTTCTTTGAAAACCTACTGAGAGAGGATTCAGCTTTTCCTACACTTTTTGTTTACCTTTTCGGTAGAATGTTAATTGTCACAAAGCCCTTAAAATGGACACAATACCAGTAGCCATTTTCAAAACTGCTCTTGCTTCACCTTGCATTAAAACAACATTAAGCATTCACAACTTGAACAAAAATTAATGCTATGGACACCAAGCGAGTATTCTAAAAAAACAAAACCTTTCTGATCCTTCTGGAGATACAAATTAACCATAATAGAGGCCAGTAGTAATCACCTGGTTCTGTTTCTCCATAGGCAGTCCTCGTGTGATCATGTGAGAAAAGAATAAGTAGCTGTTCTCTTCTATGGGCAGAAAGATGAAGCGTGCAGCCATAGAACCCAGGTTGTTTATCACATCATAGATACCTAAAAAAAAAAGGTGTTCTCTTTAACCTTACCAAAAAGAACCCAAACAAACTATGGTACCATGATAGTGCTATTTATTTCATAAAGCAAGACAAAAAGAAGCACAAAGGATACCAGACATTTTTTACTACACTGACTGAAAAACTCAGTTTGTTTTCTGAATTTCAATTTACAAGAAGGTGCTGAGTAGGAAAGATGATTACATTTGTTCGTGAGAAATGATTCCATTTTCCAATAGCCCCACCTATTTCAGCAAGTAAATTACTACACAAGTATAATTATTACATTAGCGTTTTCAAAAACACAAACAACAAATTAGTTCATCTTTTAAAAAAAAAAATGATGTGTAAATAATAAATCAACTCCACTCACCTTGATCTCCAAAGCTGAGGACATCAAAGAAAGTCATCACATACTTCTCTCCTGTATGATCAAAAAAGAAAAAAATTATCAGAGAAAAGCAGACATGAATCTTGCTCTTTTCATAATCAAACCAGCAAAAAAAGCATCTTCAGTGAACCTTTGACTAACTATTGAAAAGACGCAATTCAACAAACAAAGCTAAAATGGGCTGTACAATGAGAAGCACATGACAATGTGTCTTTCTTCTCTGCTTAATGTAAATTTCACCATGGTTTGAAATATTACGCTTCATGGTGTTGAGGGGTGAGAATACAAAAGAGTTGCACATGACCTATGACCTCTGTAATCCTGCATCCCCCTCCTCAAGAGCTATCTTCAAAAGCACAATTGAAGGGCATCTTTTCCTCCATCCAGGACAATCAAAAAAACAAGCAAACCCCAACTAATTTGTATGAAATCAGTCTTGTTAAATTATGAAATTAATAAATTATTGTTAGATAGATTAATTAAAAAAACACAAACAAAAAAAACAATGAAATAAATGTAACTGACTTTGGAATATAATATGGCATTATACATAAGAACCGAAAATCTCTTTTTAGGAGATTGAAAAAAAACCAACAAGAAAAACTATGAAATAAATGTAACTGACTTTGGAATATAAGGTGTTTTACATAAGAACCAAAAATCTCTTTAATTATGACAATACTATCATGACAGAGAAATAAGACCATGCCTTCAGTGAGGATCTGCTTCAGGAACGACTGCTGGAAGAAGCTGGCTGTCAGACTGGCCAGTTCCCTGTCAATGAAGGGCTGTCAAGAAAAGAAGAAGAAGAAAAGTTTTGTATTTGTGATAACAAATCCCTGGGTAGACTCACGCAACTGCGGAATATCTACCTTGGTCAGACTGTTCACCCTGATTTACTAATTCAATCCCATGTAATAAGAAAAGAGACTACCTTTCTAAAAAAAGTAGAGTGGAGACTTGTCAATATCCACTTCCAAGCAAGACTACACTTGTCTGAATATCAATAATAACAACAAGTACAAAAATGTTGAGGACTTCAAAGAGAATATTGCAGATGGGTTGGCATATTCACAAACAGAACAGAAATCAGTGGCATTTCATAAACCCCACGTGAGATGAAAAGAAAATGTTATAGTTTTACGAATCTAAAAAAAAACATGTATGTAAGGAATCGCAATCCATAAATCATAAATCTCTAACTTACCTTGTCTTTTATGACAGAGGGATAGATGTCTCTGATCGACTGAAGGGGAAAATTGTCCATTTTCTTCTTATTTGAAGAAATGAAATAAGCGAAGTAGCCATGATACAATAGTGTATAAGTGATGCTGGAAAGTACCTAGTGATGAAAAGAAAAATGCAATGCTTTTTCAACTAAATCTCACTTCAATGACACACGAGTATTATCAAACCAGAATGCACAACACACAGAAAAAAGGTTAACAAAATCTACCAATATGTAATTCCAGAACATAAAATTAGTGAAGTCTAGTAAAATGCATTAAAAGTATATGTCCGGGGGCAAAAAAAAAGTGACTGCAATACCAGCTGTACTGAAAATCGATATGCATATTTACTTGTTCATGGGTGGCTGTGACAGAGAGCAAAGTCAATAGTCTTTATAGGAAATGCATTAAAGGAAAATAGAAAGCTTTGAGAGCTACATGAAATTAACACATTAAAATTAAATAGCACCACACTAAAACAATGAAATGCGAAAAACATTTCAACTATGGTATTCTACAAATCCCCCCCCCCCCTCCCTACCCAGAATAACAGATCATAGATAATGTCAATTTTAAATCAAAATAGCATTTCAAAAGAGGATTCTTACTTGAGCAATGGCAAAATTTCCGATGCCCCACTGCGGCCTCCACAAGACCAGGAGCACAGTAACCCCACACTTGACCCCCTGAGACAGGCCCAGAAACAGAACCTTCACACAGGAAGAAAACAATCATATTTCCCTTGTGACAACAATGTGATTAATTACATTAATTCAACAAAGAAGTCTACGAAAATCAAATTTAGGATTATTTACAAAGAGCCTCATTCCTGAGAGTGCTGTCAGAATGACAGAGAGAATTAAAATAGATTTTCAGAAAAAAAAAAGAACAAACACCCTCCCCCCCCCCCCCCAAATTCAACAGAAAAAAAAGACCCATCCATATCAGCATCTCAGGGTACTCTAATAATATAAAGCCTTTAGATAAACCTTTAACAACAAAATTTTTTAAAATATAATGTACGATAGCAGTACCTATGGTAAAAAACACAAACCTTTGATGCTAAATAGATTCAGGGTAATAATAAATTAAGAAGCTCATACTTTCGAACAGGGATATGCACTAAATAAAATATGCAACTTGTCATTATCATTTATTACTCTACAAACCCATTTACATCATTTCTTTCATCACGTAACAAAAAGCAAAGAAAATTTTTTTTTCTTCTACTCAAGTTGCAACTATCTACCACTTTCTTTGATATCTAAGTTCCTACCTTGAGTTTAACAAAGAGAAAAGCTTGGCCAACAACAAAGAGTGGCTCTGCTAGAACCTCGATCACCGTTGACACAGCAAAGCAAATGACACCGGTGGAGTAGTGTGCGTCTGCTGGGTTGTCCAGGAGATGAAGCCAGACGAAGGTGAGCAAGCTGCAACACAGGCCTGCCAGGGGGACACTGGGCAGATGATGGAGAGCAAATTGTTGGTGAAAAAATAAGTTTAAGTTAAGAAATATAATACTGGAGAGAAGAAGACAAAACACCAAAAAGAAAAGGAAAGAAGCAAAGCAGGAAAGAAAGAAAAATACAAACAAAGAAATATGGAGAGGAAGAAAGAGGGAAAGAAAGAAAATGATAAAAGTGCGGGGGGAAATTCATTGTACAATGTGATGCTTTTTATTTGGGTACAAGTATTAATGTAATAGGCATAATATGAACATATCTGAGTGTATTTGAGAGTGAATATAAGTGTGTGCAATGTCAAAGTGGCAAGAATACTGGTGGAATGATACACAAAAAGACAGGCTGAATGTCCAGTATGGTCTTCATAATGAGAACCATAAAAAACTTTTTTGTTCTATCTGTTACCATGTCATCAAAGTCACATGTATCAATATTATGAAAGTCCTTTTTAACATCATCACCACCTTTGAGCTGTGAATTGAAACTATCTAAATGGAAGTCAGTCAGCTCCTTGTTGCTGGCTTCTCTCTTCTGCATTTAAAAGTGAATAAAAAAACCTTTATATCAACTACATTTAAAAAAAGGGTATGTGAGACAACATGATGAGCTTTGAAAAGGAAAAACTTACGTGCACCAAAGCAGATTAATGACCTGTCTCCAGTCTCTTGTCTCTGGCTTAGTCAGACAAGCTCTATCAAATGCCTCTTTCGACAGAAATAAGGATGTCGAATATAAAAGAGTCAGCCTGAGAAAATATATATAGCTGATAAATGATTTTTTCAATACCTTATTTTACATAAGCTATGGCTGTGTGGATTACACAAGATGGGATGAGTTTTGGTATGATAAACTTAATTATTACTGCACTACAAAAGCAGATAAAGATAAACAGGGTGATTGGAAGACGAAGCTTGAAGGTTTAAAAAATAATTATACAAAAACTCAAACTTAAAATAAAGGACAATTTGATTACTTATGGTGCAGAAAGTTGATTGTAATTTTGTAGAGCACCCAAATAGATTCTGTCCCATCAAATCTTTTTTACAAGCTGTAAAGAGACAATTTTATCAATAATTCAAAATCTTACCTCAATCGACCTGATTCTTTTAAAACATAGTATTTTTAACATTATGAATTAAATACTAAAGCAACCAAAGTTAAGAAAGGAATTGCAAATACAAGGGGTAATATTCAAACAACTATTGGATTCGATCATTCTTGTTGGCTCCATCAATGCGTTGGCAAAATTCGGACAAAAACTTACATGAAAGGAGAGGTTAAGAATGGGTTTCGATTAAAGATACGGTCAAGACAAATCTCATTATCAAAAAAATATCCTAAAAACAAATATTTAACCCCTGTGTGCAACTTACCTCACATTGACAATGCCTAAGGTGTCCTGAGACACATATCGCAGTATGAAAGCATTCAGAACAAAAGTGGTCAATCGAAGGCCAAACTGGAGAGAAATAATCATTACGAACAATTATAAATGTTACACTTAATATGTGCTAAAGAAAAAGGAATATTGGTAATTTTAATCTAAAGAATACATTCAGCAAAGATATATATATATATATATATGTAATATGCTTTAATGTGAGCAAATCACTGGACTGTGACCGATCAACAAAATCTATACCGTAGCTTAGAAAAAAAGCAAATCTATTTGCAAAATTTAAAGAATGTATAAGAGTATACAGATTGAATGAAAATAATTCTTTATCATCTCATCCTGAAGAGCGCTCTATTCTAGCACAGACTACACAGATATAAAAGAAAATGTCTTCATTCTCAAAACACCTGAGGTAAGTAGTGAAAAAAAATATATATATACCTGTAAGACCATGTTATAAGATGCTGCTTTAGCAGCACTTGACAACACAGCTGAACCTTGCATGTTGAGGTCTTTGTGGCTGGGTTTCTCTATGCCTGAACAGTCAACCCTGTAGTAATGAATATATAAAAAATAAAATGTGTTACTTATCATACTAACAATTTTTTAAAAAATGTAGCTGCTTTGAACTAGTCATTTACAACAACAACAAAATAAGAAAAGAAGTCGATAATCTTCAGATGTCCGTGAGTGTCCTGCTTCAGCTTGTAGACTGATATCTCTGTAGCCGGGATCCATTATTCATACACTAGCTGATGGCCATGAGGGACATTCTTTCAAACAGCCAATTTATTTCCCTGGGATCATCAGTAGTGTCAGTCAACAATTGGCCAACTTGGTGAGGGAATTGAATTGTCATGGGGGTGGATGATGCCGCAAGTTTCAACAGCCACTTTGACAAAGTAACAATTGGTGAGGCTTGTGTATTTTTAAATTTGGGCTTCTTTAGCCTTTTTTACAATATTGTCGGAGGTGGAGGCTGAGGACGTGACTGCCAGCAGCGAGAATGAATCCGAACAAGGGGTGTTCCACACAAGGCATTTGCTATCCTCAAATAGAAAGATATCATTTGACCTTTTGTCATCACCCTAGTCAAGGCCTGAGGGTTCTAGGAGGAAACAATATAGGCCAGATGCATTCTATGTTGTTGAGGGGCTCATGAAGCGGGAGATGATCTCCACTTCGATATCATAAGAAAGGATGTGGGCAGAGACTGTCAATATGCTTATAATTGGGAGAAAATTTTAAAAGCAGGATTATTAGTTATTACTTTGAACAACGCATTCTCTGGGAAAATAAAACATGACAGATATACTATACTGAACTAATGACCCCTGAGCCTGAAGTGATAGACTTAATTAACCATCATGTATGGGATTACAATCCTGTACTGTTTTGATCCCAGGTCCAAACTATTACTATTTTAACGGTAGTACCCTACCTCTAAAATTATTATAATATTCCATTGGGAGCAAAAGCCGAGTTTTTCAACTATGTAAATAAATACATTCAATCAGACCAAACTATCAAACTAATGTTTCGTATAGATACATTAGTCTCTGCCTCAGATCCCACTGCTTATGATCCTGGTTCGCTTATGATCCCGGTGTTTTACAAAAAACAGAATTTTTACTTCTACACAAAGACAAAAGACATTTCTAAGATCCCACTCGAAAGGACTACATTTGGGTAAGATCCCACATTTCAGGACAAAATTTTCAGAACAAAAGACCCCCCCCCCTCACTGACATGCATGTATTTTAAACCTGAATAATTAGATCTAGATATCTAGATCTAGGCTACCTTTGTGTGTGTAGGCTACTCAACAGTCAACAGGTTTCGGTCAAAGGGCCTAGCTTGCCGTAGGCCTACTTCATATATATTTTAAATATATATATATATATATATATCTCTGTATGTATATATATATCTATGTATGTATTGTATTTTACTGCAGCAAGTGGCTATTCTCCGGTGTCACGCCGGTCAACAGATCGAAGGCTATTCTCCGGCGTCACGTATAGTTGCACATGTTGCTTCTCCTCAGTTTTCCACCTCCCCTGTTGGCAGGTTTTAATGGCCTTGCACAAACACTCATCAGGGCCGGCATTTCTTCAGAATGCGATTCACCATAGGTGGACACGCAGCCACTACAGTACTCAAGGAAAGGGTGATCTTTTATACTTTAGCACATTCAATTCCCAAAGTCTACTAATCCTCGACTCAGACCTTCAAAACTTTGAACTGGGCCTAAAAATGTGCAAACTACCGTAATTTAGTCATGAACAGATGGTATAACAGTGGTTTTCGGTCTTCCATTGTGATTTTGGAAGCCAGTGAGTATAATCTTGATTAGATAGATCATGTTTTAAAGTGGTCGCTCGTTACAGAAAAGGGAATAAGGCATTACTCGGATATGGTGGTCCCGATTTTGTGACAGGGAAAATCTAGAATCTAGTTTTGACAAAGATAGTAAATAACAAGATGGGCCACTCAGCCAAAAAAGTGTCTGCAGGAAGTTCGCTCTTTGCTTCAGATGGCGCAGCAGTCTGTTTTGAAGCTCTCTTTCATTTTTCCAGAAGAAGAATGGGAATAGCACCTCCTTGCGTGCGCAGATCGACTGCTGTTTCGTTCAGTGTGGAGTTTTAGGTTTTTTAAAATTTTAATGACCTTCGCCTTTCATTCTAAAGTCAAATTAAATGAAGAAAACAATCACCCTTTCCTCCGGAAGAGGTTTTTTTGTCAATGTAACCATTTTAAAAAAGCGTTCTTCCTAAATTTATTTTTAAAAAGGAAATTTTTATTAGTTTCACTTTGATTTTTTAAACTCAAGTAGGGTAACTCTGTTCGCATTTGCGAAAAGGGTGTCACCAAATTTTGAGGACACTTTTTTAATTGGCTCAAAGAAAGGAGTGGCCCGTCTCCGTCTTGTTATGGAGACTCTTTGATCTGGGCTACTGATAAAAAATAAAACATTGATACGGACATTTAAATCAGTTTCGATATTTCAGTAGATCTAGATCTAGGCCTAGACCACCATATCCAAGTAGTGCCGGGAATAAAATCAATTGAAAAACTTAACGTGCTGAAGTATAAGATCACCAAGGAAAACTCCATTGACGGAGGAAGGAGGAATGGCAGGGCGATTTTGTAGTTTCAGGGGGGCTTGCCCCCCTGACCTAAAAAAAATATGGAGGTGGGGGGGTTCAGGGGGGCATGTCCCCCTGAATTTTGTCCTAATTTGATGTTTTGCAGTTAGGTTGCATCCCTGCTCTTTGTGTAGCCTAATTCAAATAGAAATCTAGTATTTGGTCTTCAAGACTTCTGGATTTCTTCTCTGGATGTAAACAAATGGATCGTGGACTTTAACGAACGGAACTACAAGATCACCGAGACAGCGCCAGAAGTGCCAACAACCATCAGTCACAACCAGAAATACAGGAAGGCGCATCTGGCACTGAACTCAGTTGCAACAATAATGGCCATGATATGCCAACAGGGGAGATGGAAAGATGTGGAGAAGCGACAAGTGCAACTATACAGGACACCTGCAGGAGAATAATAATAGTATAGCCATCGGCGATCTATTGACCGGCGCGATGCCGGAGAATAGCCACTTGCTTGACTGATATTTTACTGTAGATCAAGAATTTAGGCCAAACCAGACCTCACCTGCTGCCGCAACATTCCCGGTGACATTACCAGCCTGGAACTGTCACCAAGACTGTTCAAAGCTCTAGCCTACGTTGCGTGAGAAACTCCGAACTCAGAACAGACCGCTACGTATGTAAACAAATTTTAATAACAGTTGCAGCGGTTCCGAAAGTTTAGAGTAGTGATGCGCAGGTATCGATACGATATACTCGATACTTAGATACTAGTGATGGGCAAGTATCGATACCATATACTCGATACTTAGATACCTATAGGTATCGGTATCGGTACTGATACCCGCTCTAAACATCGATACCTATGTGTTATTTATCCCAGGGCTGCCAAAGCAAGTGACTTTGGCTTGAGAATTTTTTGTTTATCAAAACAGATAAGTTTTCGTAGGGGGCAAGCGTTTTAAATTAATCTAGTGATTTTTTAACAAAAAAGAGAAGTTTTTCATGAAATGTTTCTAGTGATTTTGCAAAATCCTCACTGACAACCCTGATTTATCCTCATTGGTTTAATTTGAAGTTGCTAAAAATCTGGTAAATTGAATTGCCTTTTTAGAACTCTTGTGTTTTTATTTTCCAATACTAACATTTTCTGCAAAGTTGACTTTCCTCCCATACTTCACTTAATGTTTGTTTTTATTCTCATATTTGGGTATTTATTTCTCTCTCTCTCTCTCTCTCTCTCTCTCTCTCTCTCTCTCTCTCTCTCTTCCTCTCTCTCTTTTACAAATAATTTTTGTTTGAGTCTCAGCTAAATAGTCACAACTTGTCTAGACACGATCACCTAAATACTTGGAAAAGTATAGTTGTATTTTGTCTTTACTTATTACCCCCGACGTATGTTACCAATAGCATTAGGTATCGAGGTATCGGTATCGATACCTTGAAAAAGTACTAGGTATTGACATCGATACCTAAATTGTGGTATCGGCCCATCACTACTTTAGAGTTTAGAGTAGCTTCCCTTCGCGGAGATAAAATAAGAATTATTGTATTGTCTCCCCTAGGTCAGGTCAAAGTCCACCATCGTACCGCAACTCCTCAATCCTCAAGCAAACAAACAGCTACGAGATGGCCGCCCTCTGCCGACAAACGCTTCCAGGTTTTGCCCGTAAGTATTTTACGGACATGTTATAAACACAATGGGGATAGTTAAAGTTGTTACTTTTTCTTGTTGTCAATCAATAATTCCTAGATGTCTCTTTCTTCAACTCTTCATGTTACTACTGCGTGCTATTTTCCTCTCCCTAGCCCTGGGGAAAGTTACCTGCTGAGCAAGGTTTGGACTTCTCTATTTTTTCTGCAGCAACCAGATCTTGATATGAACTTTGACCAGTCTTTTTACACTTTAAGCAGAAGTTTGATTGAACTTTATTTTGATGCTTTTGAAAAGTTCCTGATTGTAGTAAATGGTCCAAAGTTGAATTGTTAACTCTAATTAATTTAATAATATAATAACTTTTTGAGTCATTGACTTTGACTTACTTTAACTCTTATTTTTGTGTGCTGAGACTGAGACAGTTCGGCACTGTTCGGTAACATTGGCTTGGCCTGCCTTGGTTAAGATCTATTTTATCCTTTATGACCCCTAAAACTGATGAGTTAAGGTATGGTTATCAGTGAAATTGAACAATTGTAAGTTTTAGAGATTTTTATATCGATGTGTCACTGGGCTCTTGCAAGTATGCAAGTCATGCTCGGACTCTACTCTATCTGGAAAACGCGCCTTTTAAGACATTTAAATTACTAATGAGATGTAATTGGAATTTAGCTGTTGGTTAAAAGGTCTATTTGAATTTTGTTAAGATTTGAAAAAAATTTATAGGCCTCCCCTTTTTTAAAACCGACTTAGAGGCCAGCGGCAGCTTGCATGATTGTGTACAGAAGCAGTTGAAATTGAATAATAATGAGTGTGTGTATACAATGGTCACTCAAGGCTCAAGGTCACAAAGAAAGGTGATGACGGGCGGCCGTTAAGGACATGGTGTGAGTTATGGTCATTGACTATATATGTATAAAAATGAATTCTCACAAGGTAGCATAAATCGCCAACAACATGTTTGTTTGTGATTACAATACTTGTAGGCCCTACCATTGATTCACGGTGAAACTTGGTGAAGGAGTCGACAAATGGTTTAAAATCTGAAATATTAATTTTATTTTTCCTTTTCATTTCTCTATCAAAAATGTTATCAGTCATATTACGAGCTTTTTCTAAAAGAAATGCTGCCAAATCAAACACAACTGGATACAACAGTCATTACCTTATTCAAAACAACAAAGAAGAAAACAAACAAACATCCCTGACTTGTCCAGCTGCTTACCACATGGTAATACAGTCACAGAGATGCTGAACTGCTTGTCGTATAAAACTTTTAATATAAATTTATTGAGGTCAGCTGCTGTAGTGTGTTATTACCAGCTGTTGTGTAGGGTGAAGGCCCTGCACTAAGTCCTGCTCCCTCTTGTTTAGAGTAGGTAATGCCTAGTCAGGTGATAAACCAAACAACTTTTTTGCATTGATTGATGATTGTAATTGTAATCATACTCATTCTGAGAACAAATTGTCCGAAAACTTGTAGCAATGGACTGTTATCATGAACAGGTTTTGAGGCCGCCTAGTCTCGGAAATGAGAATACTGCTATGGACAAGTTAAAAATACAGGAAAGACGTAAGGGTGTCATGAAATAGTGGCTGTCAATGCAGGTGACTGCTAGGGGGAGATGACAGCTAAGGGAGGTGTGACTTTTCTACTGTTTTCGACTATTAGTTTCATTTGATCAAAATCCTGAACTTTTCCTTGAATTTTAAAGCTTTTTATTTTATGTCTGATGTGTTGCAGGATCTACTGGGCTACGATGTGTAGGAACATCATCTGGGCAGTTTCAACAGGCTGCTGCTGCTGCTCAGACTCAGAAGAGTAAGTGTGTAGTTTTTTATGTTCTGTGATGACCAAAATAAACTTGAATGTATTGTAAATGGCAAATTGTTGGCCCTAATATATTTTTTTGTTTTGTTACCTTTAGTAAGAGTTTTACGTCACTTGCATCACAATTAGGTCAGTGGGTGGTTGGTGGGTGCTCTGGTGTGGTTCGCTTCTTCTTTCCTATTAAACATCTATCGTCCTTATCTCCCCTTCTTCTTTTAAAAGTTTCTTACTCTCTTAACACTTCTAATCCTCTGGTGCTCATATATGACCTTATGCAGTTGTGAGCGCTGTAAAACCTCTACTAAAACTAAAACAATTAGGTCATATAAGTGCCGAAGTTTAGAAGTGTTAAAGAGAATACAAAAATAAAAGAGGAGAGATTTAAGGCTGATAGATGTTTGATAGGAAGGAAGGTGAGCAAACTGCACCAGAGCATGTGCCAACCGCCCACTATCTCTTTATGAAGTGTTGCGTTCAATAAGTGTAAACTATTTGAAATGAGAAAGACAATGAGCAGTGTAAAATATTAATTTAAAAGAGAAAGTTCACACAGGGGAAAGAGCATGGAACACTATCTTGGTGACTCCATGCTCTCCCTGTTTATTTTATGTTTGAACAAAGTTTTGATAACAATTTTGGTTTTTGTATTGAATTTGCGGAATCTATCATTTTTGTTTTGATTGGAGGGTATTGTTAATAATCACTGGTGCAGAAATGTGTTGAAGACCCTTGAGATTTTATATTCTTGTGATCATTATAATGTCCATTTAGTGTTTTTGAGTTATGAAGAATTTATATTGCTTTTTTTTTTTTTTTCAGAGCAAAAAACTTTAGCCCGCCCAAATGTGAGGAACATTGTTCTTGTTGAGGGTGTTCGGACCCCATTTCTCCAGTCTGGAACGCAGTATAAAAACTTAATGCCCCATGACTTGCTCCGACATGCTATGAAGTAAGTCAGATGTATTTGATCTTTACAAGAAGCAAAGTTTTTATTTTGTTGCTGACATTTTCGGTGTAGATCGCGATGTTTCTGTTGATGCCAAAATTATAGAAGAATAAATTGGTAGCAATATATGTAGATTGAGAACCGTTTGCATATTTGTGACAGCTAAATGTGCTCTTGAAGTAAAAAGGAATGTAAATTTTAAACATGATTTTTTAAAATACTTTTTTTGAAGCCTTATGTTTGGCACTGCTATATTCAACAACTTCTGACACAGTATACATTCTTTTCCTAAAGTCATCTTTTCGTGTTTGCTGTATTTTATAGGGGGCTGATCAAGAGGACAAGTGTTCCTACAGGTGAGTGATGAAGAAGAGGAGTTAGAAATGAAAGAAATTGCTGATAACAGTGATCTTATGCTGTTTTTATGAACATTCAAACTGTTGTACTTTTAATAAAAAGTCTGAAGTATAAGTGCTTTGAATATAT